>NW_026279716.1:0-5987 GCF_023373465.1 Oncorhynchus keta
TCTCTCTCTCTCCCTGGCTGGCCTGCTCCTCTCTCTCTCTCCCTGGCTGGCCTGCTCCTCTCTCTCTCTCTCTCCCTGGCTGGCCCTCTCCTCTCTCTCTCCCTGGCTGGCCTGGTCCTCTCTCTCTCTCCCTGGCTGGCCTGCTCTTCTCTCTCTCTCCCTGGCTGGCCTGCTCCTCTCTCTCTCTCCTTGGCTGGCCCGCTCCTCTCTCTCTCTCTCCCTGGCTGGCCTGCTCCTCTCTCTCTCTCTCTCCCTGGCTGGCCTGCTCCTCTCTCTCTCTCTCTCTCCCCTGGCTGGCCTGCTCCTCTCTCTCTCTCTCCCTGGCTGGCCCGCTCCTCTCTCTCTCTCTCTCCCTGGCTGGCCCTCTCCTCTCTCTCTCCCTGGCTGGCCTGCTCCTCTCTCTCTCTCCCTGGCTGGCCTGCTCTTCTCTCTCTCTCCCTGGCTGGCCTGCTCCTCTCTCTCTCTCCTTGGCTGGCCCGCTCCTCTCTCTCTCTCTCCCTGGCTGGCCTGCTCCTCTCTCTCTCTCCCTGGCTGGCCTGCTCCTCTCTCTCTCTCTCTCCCTGGCTGGCCCTCTCCTCTCTCTCTCCCTGGCTGGCCTGCTCCTCTCTCTCTCTCCCTGGCTGGCCTGCTCTTCTCTCTCTCTCTCCCTGGCTGGCCTGCTCTTCTCTCTCTCTCTCCTTGGCTGGCCTGCTCTCTCTCTCTCTCCTTGGCTGGCCCGCTCCTCTCTCTCTCTCTCCTGGCTGGCCTGCTCCTCTCTCTCTCTCTCTCCCTGGCTGGCCCGCGCCTCTCTCTCTCTCTCTCTCCCTGGCTGGCCTGCTCCTCTCTCTCTCTCTCCCTGGCTGGCCCGCTCCTCTCTCTCTCTCTCCCTGGCTGGCTGGCCCGCTCTCTCTCTCTCTCTCTCCCTGGCCCGCTCCTCTCTCTCTCTCTCTCTCTCTCCCTGGCCCGCTCCTCTCTCTCCCTGGCCCCCTCCTCTCTCTCTCTCTCTCCCTGGCTGGCCCGCTCCTCTCTCTCTCTCTCCCTGGCTGGCCCGCTCCTCTCTCTCTCTCTCTCTCTCTCCCTGGCTGGCCCTCTCCTCTCTCTCTCCCTGGCTGGCCTGCTCCTCTCTCTCTCTCCCTGGCTGGCCTGCTCTTCTCTCTCTCTCTCCCTGGCTGGCCTGCTCCTCTCTCTCTCTCCTTGGCTGGCCCGCTCCTCTCTCTCTCTCTCCCTGGCTGGCCTGCTCCTCTCTCTCTCTCCCTGGCTGGCCTGCTCCTCTCTCTCTCTCTCTCCCTGGCTGGCCCTCTCCTCTCTCTCTCCCTGGCTGGCCTGCTCCTCTCTCTCTCTCTCTCCTGGCTGGCCTGCTCTTCTCTCTCTCTCCCTGGCTGGCCTGCTCCTCTCTCTCTCTCTTGGCTGGCCCGCTTCTCTCTCTCTCTCTCCCTGGCTCGCCTGCTCCTCTCTCTCTCTCTCTCCCTGGCTGGCCTGCTCCTCTCTCTCTCTCTCTCCCTGGCTGGCCTGCTCCTCTCTCTCTCTCTCCTTGGCTGGCCCGCTCCTCTCTCTCTCTCTCCTTGGCTGGCCTGCTCCTCTCTCTCTCTCTCTCCCTGGCCTACTCCTCTCTCTCTCTCCTTGGCTGGCCCGCTCCTCTCTCTCTCTCTCCCTGGCCTGCTCTTCTCTCTCTCTCCCTGGCTGGCCTGCTCTCTCTCTCTCTCTCCCTGGCTGGCCTGCTCCTCTCTCTCTCTCTCCCTGGCTGGCCTGCTCCTCTCTCTCTCCTGGCTGGCCTGCTCCTCTCTCTCTCTCCCTGGCTGGCCCGCTCCTCTCTCTCTCTCTCTCTCCCTGGCTGGCCTGCTCCTCTCTCTCTCTCTCTCTCCCTGGCCTGCTCCTCTCTCTCCCTGGCTGGCCTGCTCCTCTCTCTCTCTCTCCCTGGCTGGCCCGCTCCTCTCTCTCTCTCTCTCCCTGGCTGGCCCGCTCCTCTCTCTCTCTCTCCCTGGCTGGCCCGCTCCTCTCTCTCTCTCTCCCTGGCTGGCCTGCCTTCTCTGTCTCTCCCTTGGTTGGCTGGCCCGTCATCCTCTTCTGTTCTCCCTGGTCTGGGAAACATTGGTAAAGACAAGGAATTGCGAGATACCTCTCTCTCCCTGGAATACAGCTCCTTTCTCCCTGATCTCTCCTTTCTTCTTCTTCTTCGTCCTGGTGGCTCCGTCTGGTGTCTGACCTCCTCTCCCTGGCTAGACCTGCCTGCACGGTTCTGTCTGTCTCGTCTGCTCCGTACTGGGATCTGATAGACCTTCACGGTTCTGTCCTTGCTTTGTCCCCTGGCCTGCCTATACTTAGATCCCTGGCTGGCACGCTGTCTCTGACTGTCTGGTGTCTGACCTTTCATCTTTCCTGGCCTGTTTCTTCTCTCTCTCGTCTGGCTGGCCTTGACCTTCTCATCTCTCCTTATAGACCTAGTGCACGGTCTCTGTCTGTCTGGGTCTGACTCTTCTCTCTCTCTCTCTCTCTCCCCCTGGCTGGGTTGACTCCGTCTCTCTCTCTCCTGGACTGGCCTGCTCCTCTGTCTCTCTCTGACCTGCTCTCCCTGGCTGGTCTGTGCCCTCTCTCTCTCTCTCCCTGGTTTGCCCGGTTCGACCTGCCTATACCTCTAGACTCTCACTCTCTCTCTCCCTGGCTGGCCTGCTCCTCTCTCTCTCTCTCCCTGGCTGGCCCGCTCCTCCCTCTTCTCTTTACTCTGTTGTCTATAGAATATCATAGCCTCTGTTTTAATGAAGTTGAGAAACATTGCAAGACAAGGAATTGCGAGATACCGCATTCTGTTGTGAAATACAGCTGGTGATCTATACTGATAGATAGACCTAGTGCCCTGTTCTGTCTGGTGTCTGACCTGCCTATACTGATAGATAGACCTAGTGTACGGTTCTGTCTGTCTGGTGTCTGACCTGCCTATACTGATAGATAGACCTAGTGCACGGTTCTGTCTGTCTGGTGTCTGACCTGACTATACGGGATAGATAGACCTAGTGCACGGTTCTGTCTGTCTGGTGTCTGACCTGACTATACTGATAGATAGACCTAGTGTACGGTTCTGTCTGTCTGGTGTCTGACCTGACTATACTGATAGATAGACCTAGTGTACGGTTCTGTCTGTCTGGTGTCTGACCTGACTATACTGATAGATAGACCTAGGTGTACGGTTCTGTCTGTCTGGTGTCTGACCTGACTATACTGATAGATAGACCTAGTACACGGTTCTGTCTGTCTGGTGTCTGACCTGCCTATACTGATAGATAGACCTAGTGCCCTGTTCTGTCTGGTGTCTGACCTGCCTATACTGATAGATAGACCTAGTGCCCTGTTCTGTCTGTTGGTGTCTGACCCAGCCTATACTGATAGATAGACCTAGTGTAATGGTTCTGATGTCTGCGGCGTCTGTCTGGTGTCTGACCTGCCTATACTGGGATAGATAGACCTAGTGCCCTGTTCTGTCTGGTGTCTGACCTGTCTATACTGATAGATAGACCTAGTGCCCTGTTCTGTCTGTCTGGTGTCTGACCTGCCTATACTGGGATAGATAGACCTAGTGCACGGTTCTGTCTGTCTGGTGTCTGACCTGCCTATACTGATAGATAGACCAGTGCACGGTTCTGTCTGTCTGGTGGTTGACCTGCCTATACTGACAGATAGACCTAGTGTACGGTCCTGTCTGTCTGGTGTCTGACCTGCCTATACTGATAGATAGACCTAGTACACGGTTCTGTCTGTCTGGTGTCTGACCTGTTTATATTGTCCTTCCTTTCTTCTTCCTTCTCTTCTTTCTCCGCTTCTCCTCTTCCACTTCTCTCTTCCACTTCTCCTTTCTCTTCCACTTCTCTTCCTTTCTTTCCACTCCCTTCCTTCTTCTTCCGCTTTCTCTTCCTTTCCGTCTCTTCTGTTCTCTCTTCCTTCTTCTCTGCCTCTCTCTCTCTTCCTTTCTCTCCACTTCTCTTCCTTCCGTTTCTCTCTTCCTTTTCTTCTCTCTTAATTTCTCTCTCTTCCGCTCTTCCTTTCTCTTACCTCCACTTCTCTCTCTCATTCTCTCCTTTCTTCTTTCTTCCGCTTCTCTTCCTTTCTTCCGCTCTCTCTCTCTCCACTCTCTCCCTCTCTCTCGCTTCTCCTCCTCTCTCCACTCCCTCTCTCTCTTCTCCTCCTTCCTCCCTCCCTCTCCCTCTCTCTCCGCTTCCTCCTTCTCTCCGCTCCTCTCTCTCCGCCTCTCTCTCTCCGCACTCCTTCTCTCTCCGCCTCCCTCCCTTTCTCCGCCTCCCTCCCTCTCTCCACTCCCTCCCTCTCTCTCTCTCTCCCTCTCTCCACCTCCCTCTCTCCACTCCTCTCTCTCCGAGACCAGGTTCAATAGGAATCTAGTGCACTACTTTAGACCAGATTCAATAGGAATCTAGTGCACTACTTTAGACCAGATTCAATAGGACTCTAGTGCACTACTTTAGACCAGATTCAATAGAACTCTAGTGCACTACTTTAGACCAGTTTCAATAGAACTCTAGTACACTACTTTAGACCAGGTTCAATAGAACTCTAGTGCACTACTTTAGACCAGGTTCAATAGAACTCTAGTGCACTACTTTAGACCAGGTTCAATAGGACTCTAGTGCACTACTTTAGACCAGATTCAATAGGACTGTAGTGCACTACTTTAGACCAGATTCAATAGAACTCTAGTGCACTACTTTATACCAGGTTCAATAGAACTCTAGTGCACTACTTTAGACCAGGTTCAATAGGACTCTAGTGCACTACTTTAGACCAGATTCAATAGGACTCTAGTGCACTACTTTAGACCAGGTTCATTGTGAACTCTAGTGCACTACTTGTGACCAGGTTCAATAGAACTCTAGTGCACTACTTTAGACCAGGTTCAATAGGACTCTAGTGCACTACTTTAGACCAGATTCATAGACTCTAGTGCACTACTTTAGACCAGATCTCAATAGACCTAGTGCACTACTTTAGACTAGGTTCAATAGAATCCTAGTGCACTACTTTAGACCAGGTTCAATAGAACTCTAGTGCACTACTTTAGACCAGGTTCAGATAGGACTCTAGTGCACTACTTTAGACCAGATTCAATAGGACTCTAGTGCACTACTTTTAGACCAGATTCATTAGTGACCTCTATTGCACTACTTTAGACCAGATTCAATAGAACTCTAGTGCACTACTTTATACCAGGTTCAATAGAACTCTAGTGCACTACTTTAGACCAGATTCAATAGGGACTCTAGTGCACTACTTAGACCAGATTCAATAGGACTCTAGTGCACTACTTTAGACCAGATTCAATAGGACTCTAGTGGACTACTTCCTCTCCTCCCTCTCCTCTCCTCTCCTCTTCTCCCTATCCTCCCTCTCTCTCCTCCCTCCTCTCCCTCTCCCTCCTTCATCTCCCTCTCTCTCCTCCCTCTTCTCCCTTCCTCCCTTCTTTCTCCCTTCTCTCCTCCCTCTTTCTCCCCTTCCTCCTCCCTCTTTCTCCCCCCTCTCCTCCCTCCTCCCTCCCTCCTCTCCTCTCCTCTCCTCCTCTCCTTCAGTGGTCTGGTGGAGACCGCCAGGTAAAGGCCTGGTGTATATGAGATGCTGTCCTCTATATGAGATGTTGTCCTCTATATGAGATGCTGTCCTCCAGAGGGAAAACAGTATGTTGTGTTTTGTGGCCCAACTCTCCACCTTCTGGTAGAACCACCAGTCTGATGACCTCTGACCCCTGACCGTACTCCAGGGGTATCCCTGAAGGGGCCCAGGAGAACCACCTGCCTTATGACCTCTAACCCTGACCTTACTAGAACCCCTGAAGGGGTCATAGGAGAACCACCAGTCTGATGACCGCTGACCCCTGACTCATTTCTCCATGAGGGGGGGGTCAGTATCCAGAGAACCACCAGTCTGATGAAGGGGACCTCTAACCCCTGACCCTACTAGTATCCTGAAGGGGTCATAGGAGAACCACCAGTCTGATGACCTCTAACCCCTGA
>NW_026279717.1:0-4363 GCF_023373465.1 Oncorhynchus keta
TGACGATGGAGGAACCGTCTCCTCCCTATGGTGGTTTAACTGACGATGGAGGAACCCATCTCCTCCCTAATGGTGGGTTTAACGACGTGGAGGAACCATCTCCCTCCTGCGGTGGTTTAACTGACAATGGAGGAACCATCTCCACCCTTGTGGGGGTTTAACTGACGATGGAGGAACCATCTCTTCCCTTATGGGGGTTTAACTGACGCATGGAGGAACCATCTCCTCCCTAATGGTGGTTTAGCTGACGATGGAGGAACCATCTCTCCCTAATGGTGGTTTAACTGACGATGGAGGAACCATCTCCTCCCTAATGGTGGTTTAACTGACGATGGAGGAACCATCTGCTCCCTAATGGTGGTTTAACTGACGATGGAGGAACCATCTCCTCCCTATGGTGGTTTAACTGACGATGGAGGGAACCATCTCCTCCCTAATGGAGGTTTAACTGACGATGGAGGAACCATCTCCTCCACGGCGGCTTGACTGACGATGGAGAAATTTAACTGCCTTATGGAGGATAGCTGACTCATGGAGGAACCTTACTCCCTAATGGGGGTTTAACTGACGATGGAGGAACCATCTCCCTCCCTTATGGTGGTTTAACTGACGATGGAGGAACCATCTCCTCCCTAATGGGGCGCTGACATTGACGATTGAGCAACCAGTCTGCTCGCTTATGGAGGAGCCATCTGCTCTGACTGGCGATGGAGGAACCATCTCCTCCTAATGGTGGTTTAACTGACGATGGAGTGGTAAACCATCTCCCTCAATGGTGGTTTACCTGACGATGGAGGAACCATCTGCTCCTCTCATGGTGGTTTAACTGACGATGGAGGAACCATCTCCTCCCTAATGGTGGTTTAACTGATGATGTGAGGAACCATCTCTCCTTATGAGTGGTTTAACTGACGATGGAGGAACCATCTCTCCCTAATGGTGGTTTAACTGACGATGGAGGGAACCATCTCTTCCTTATGGTGGTTTAACTGACGATGGAGGAACCATCTCCTCCCTTATGATGGTTTAACTGACGATGGAGGAACCATCTCCTCCCTAATGGTGGTTTAACTGACGATGGAGGAACCATCTCCTCCCTTATGGTGGTTTAACTGACGATGGAGGAACCATCTCCTCCTTATGGTGGTTTAACTGACGATGGAGGAACCATCTCCTCCCTAATGGTGGTTTAACTGACGATGGAGGAACCATCTTCTCCCTTATGGTGGTTTAACTGACGATGGAGGAACCATCTCCTCCCTAATGGTGGTTTAACTGACGATGGAGGAACCATCTCCTCCCTTATGATGGTTTAACTGACGATGGAGGAACCATCTCCTCTTATGGTGGTTTAACTGACGATGGAGGAACCATCTCCTCCCTAATGGGGGTTTAACTGACGATGGAGGAACCATCTCTCCCTTATGGTGGTTTAACTGACGATGGAGGAACCATCTCCTCCCTAATGGTGGTTTAACTGACGATGGAGGAACCATCTCCTCCCTTATGGTGGTTTAACTGACGATGGAGGAACCATCTGCTCCCTCATGGTGGTTTAACTGACGATGGAGGAACCATCTCCTCCCTTATGGTGGTTTAACTGACGATGGAGGAACCATCTCCTCCCTTATGGGGTTTAACTGACGATGGAGGAACCATCTCCTCCTAATGGTGGTTTAACTGACGATGGAGGAACCATCTCCTCCCTAATGGTGGTTTAACTGACGATGGAGGAACCATCTCCTCCCTAATGGTGGTTTAACTGGCGATGGAGGAACCATCTGCTCCCTAATGGTGGTTTAACTGACGATGGAGGAACCATCTCCTCCCTAATGGTGGTTTAACTGACGATGGAGGAACCATCTCCTCCCTAATGGTGGTTTAACTGACGATGGAGGAACCATCTCCTCCCTTATGGGGGTTTAACTGACGATGGAGGAACCATCTCCTCCCTTATGGTGGTTTAACTGACGATGGAGGAACCATCTCCTCCCTAATGGTGGTTTAACTGACGATGGAGGAACCATCTCCCCTAATGGTGGTTTACCTGACGATGGAGGAACCATCTGCTCCCTCATGGTGGTTTAACTGACGATGGAGGAACCATCTCCTCCCAAATGGTGGTTTAACTGACGATGGAGGAACCATCTCCCCTAATGGTGGTTTAACTGACGATGGAGGAACCATCTCCTCCCTTATGGGGTTTAACTGACGATGGAGGAACCATCTCTTCCCTTATGGGGGTTTAACTGACGATGGAGGAACCATCTCCTCCCTTATGATGGTTTAACTGACGATGGAGGAACCATCTCCTCCCTAATGGGGTTTTAACTGACGATGGAGGAACCATCTCCTCCCTAATGGGGGTTTAACTGACGATGGAGGAACCATCTGCTCCCTCATGGGGGTTTAACTGACGATGGAGGAACCATCTCCTCCCTAATGGTGGTTTAACTGACGATGGAGGAACCATCTCCTCCTTATGATGGTTTAACTGACGATGGAGGAACCATCTCCTCCCTAATGGGGGTTTAACTGACGATGGAGGAACCATCTCCTCCCTTATGGGGGTTTAACTGACGATGGAGGAACCATCTCCTCCCTAATGGTGGTTTAACTGACGATGGAGGAACCATCTCCTCCCTTATGGGGGTTTAACTGACGATGGAGGAACCATCTCTTCCCTTATGGTGGTTTAACTGACGATGGAGGAACCATCTCCTCCCTAATGGTGGTTTAACTGACGATGGAGGAACCATCTCCTCCCTTATGGTGGTTTAACTGACGATGGAGGAACCATCTCCTCCCTAATGGTGGTTTAACTGACGATGGAGGAACCATCTCCTCCCTAATGGTGGTTTAACTGACGATGGAGGAACCATCTCCCCAATGGTGGTTTACCTGACGATGGAGGAACCATCTGCTCCCTCAATGGTGGTTTAACTGACGATGGAGGAACCATCTCCTCCCTAATGGTGGTTTAACTGACGATGGAGGAACCATCTCCCTAATGGTGGTTTAACTGACGATGGAGGAACCATCTCTTCCCTTATGGTGGTTTAACTGACGATGGAGGAACCATCTCTCCCTTATGGGGGTTTAACTGACGATGGAGGAACCATCTCCTCCCTTATGATGGTTTAACTGACGATGGAGGAACCATCTCCTCCCTAATGGGGGTTTAACTGACGATGGAGGAACCATCTCCTCCCTCATGGGGGTTTAACTGACGATGGAGGAACCATCTGCTCCTCATGGGGGTTTAACTGACGATGGAGGAACCATCTCCTCCCTAATGGTGGTTTAACTGATGATGGAGGAACCATCTCCTCCTATGATGGTTTAACTGACGATGGAGGAACCATCTCCTCCCTAATGGTGGTTTAACTGACGATGGAGGAACCATCTCCTCCCTTATGATGGTTTAACTGACGATGGAGGAACCATCTCCTCCCTAATGGTGGTTTAACTGACGATGGAGGAACCATCTCCTCCCTTATGGTGGTTTAACTGACGATGGAGGAACCATCTCCTCCCTAATGGTGGTTTAACTGACGATGGAGGAACCATCTCCTCCCTTATGGTGGTTTAACTGACGATGGAGGAACCATCTCTCCCTTATGGTGGTTTAACTGACGATGGAGGAACCATCTCCTCCCTCATGGGGGTTTAACTGACGATGGAGGAACCATCTCCTCCTAATGGTGGTTTAACTGACGATGGAGGAACCATCTCTCCCTAATGGTGGTTTAACTGATGATGGAGGAACCATCTCCCCAATGGTGGTTTAACTGACGATGGAGGAACCATCTCCTCCCTAATGGTGGTTTAACTGACGGTGGAGGAACCATCTCCTCCCTAATGGGTGGTTTAACTGACGATGGAGGAACCATCTCCCCTTATGGTGGTTTAACTGACGATGGAGGAAACCATCTCCTCCCTAATGGGGGTTTAACTGACGATGGAGGAACCATCTCCTCCCTTATGGGGGTTTAACTGACGATGGAGGAACCATCTCCTCCCTTATGGTGGTTTAACTGACGATGGAGGAACCATCTCCTCCCTAATGGTGGTTTAACTGACGATGGAGGAACCATCTGCTCCCTTATGGTGGTTTAACTGACGATGGAGGAACCATCTGCTCCCTAATGGTGGTTTAACTGACGATGGAGGAACCATCTCCTCCCTAATGGTGGTTTAACTGACGATGGAGGAACCATCTCCTCCCTTATGATGGTTTAACTGACGATGGAGGAACCATCTCCTCCCTAATGGGGGTTTAACTGACGATGGAGGAACCATCTCCTCCCTTATGAGGGTTTAACTGACGATGGAGGAACCATCTCCTCCTTATGGTGGTTTA
>NW_026279718.1:0-25000 GCF_023373465.1 Oncorhynchus keta
AAGAGGGGAACCATCCCCTTTTCTCCCCAGTAGAAGAGGGGGAACCATTCCCCTTTAATCCCCAGTAGAAGAGGGGGAACCATTCCCTTTTCTCCCCAGTAGAAGAGGGGAACCATCCCCTTTTCTCCCCAGTAGAAGAGGGGGAACCATTCCCTTTAATCCCCAGTAGAAGAGGGGGAACCATTCCCTTTAATCCCCAGTAGAAGAGGGGGAACCATCCCCTTTTCTCCCCAGTAGAAGAGGGGGAACCATTCCCTTTTCTCCCCAGTAGAACAGGACAACTATATTACTGTACAGTGTAACGCCCCCTAAACCCTCAGACAACTATATTACTGTACAGTATCGCCCCCTAAACCCTCTCCTCAGCAGGACAACAATATTACTGTACAGTGTAACGCCCCCTAAACCCTCCCTTATTACTGTACAGTATCGCCCCCTAAACCCTCTCCTCAGCAGGACAACAATATTACTGTACAGTGCAATGCCCCCTAAACCCTCAGACAACTATATTACTGTATAGTGTAACGCCCCCTAAACCCTCTCCTCAGCAGGACAACTATATTACTGTACAGTAACGCCCCCTAAACCCTCTCCTCAGCAGGACAACTATATTACTGTACAGTGCAATGCCCCCTAAACCCTCAGACAACTATATTACTGTACAGTAACGCCCCCTAAACCCTCTCCTCAGCAGGACAACTATATTACTGTACAGTATCGCCCCCTAAACCCTCTCCTCAGCAGGACAACTATATTACTGTACAGTATCGCCCCCTAAACCCTCTCCTCAGCAGGACAACTATATTACTGTACAGTAACGCCCCCTAAACCCTCTCCTCAGCAGGACAACTATATTACTGTACAGTGTATCGCCCCTAAACCCTCCCTCCCTTATTACTGTACAGTATCGCCCCCTAAACCCTCTCCTCAGCAGGACAACTATATTACTGTACAGTGTATCGCCCCTAAACCCTCCCTTATTACTGTACAGTATCGCCCACTAAACCCTCTCCTCAGCAGGACAACTATATTACTGTACAGTATCGCCCCTAAACCCTCTCCTCAGCAGGACAACTATATTACTGTACAGTATCGCCCCTAAACCCTCTCCTCAGCAGGACAACTATATTACTGTACAGTATCGCCCCTAAACCCTCCCTTATTACTGTACAGTATCGCCCCTAAACCCTCTCCTCAGCAGGACAACTATATTACTGTACAGTGTATCGCCCCCTAAACCCTCCCTTATTACTGTACAGTATCGCCCACTAAACCCTCTCCTCAGCAGGACAACTATATTACTGTACAGTATCGCCCCCTAAACCCTCTCCTCAGCAGGACAACTATATTACTGTACAGTGTATCGCCCCCTAAACCCTCCCTTATTACTGTACACACGCACACACACACACATACACACACACATGCATACACACACACGCGCATACACACACACGCGCACACACACACACACACACGCGCACACGCACACACACACACGCATACACACACGCACACACACACACACACACACACGCACACACACGTATACACACACGCGCACACACACACACACATACACACACGCGCACACACACACACACACACACACACACGCATACACACACACGCGCACACACACACACACAAACACGCACACACACACACATGCATGCGCACACACACACACACACACACACACACGCACACGCACACGCACACACACACATGCATACACAAACATTACTTCTCAAAGAGAAAAGTTGGCTCCATGCAGTCTGGGGAAACAGTACAGTCACATCTATAAAATCTATTGTTTCAACTACCGGATAATTACACCTTACAATTTCAAGTGGTTTGTTTCATATCTCAAACACAATCAATCATCATGCATCAGATCTGCAGATCTGATGGTCAGTGCTGCCCTCTACTGGTATTACAATGACAGTGGTCTTTTAGAAAAACACTCAGCATAGCAGTTTGTTGATGCATAGTGCCCCCTTGTGTTGATAACTAGTAGTGAATTGTCTCTTCTTCCCTGTACTTCTCCTCCAGAGCAACATTAGTGGATTATAGGTAGCGTGCTCGGTCTCTCTTCTACTATGTTAATAACACTACTGAAACAGCTGCTTTGTGGAAGCAAGGTGGCCTGCTGTACACACACACACACACACTCTGTGTGGGTGAACTAGACCCGATGAGGTATAGTGCTGGTCTGGGGGAGTTTGATGGTCTACTGGTCTGGTCTGATGGTCTACTGGTCTAGTCTGGTGGTCTACTGGTCTGGTCTGGTGGAGTCTGATGGTCTACTGGTCTGGTGGAGTTTGATGGTCTACTGGTCTACAGCACGTACACCATGATAGACACTCTAACACGCACACACACACACACACACAAGTACACCATGATGGACACACCCAAACACACACACAGCACGTACACCATGATGGACACACTGTAACACACACAGAGAAATGAAAAACAGAAATATCTATTTTACATAGGTATTCAGACCCCTGAGTCAATACTTTGTAGAAGCACTTTTGGCAGCGATTACAGATGTGAGTCTTTCTGGGTGAATCTCTAAGAGCTTTAAACACCTGGATTGTGTTACTGTATAGTCCCCGCCCCTCACCACTGTTTCCTACATTGTATTCTGGATACTGTGCTGCCATCTATTGGTGCGTTAGGAGAATTGACAAGGGTTCAGATTACAGATTGTATTTGCTTCCATCTACTGTATAAAGGTGAGAAACAACTAGTGGGTAAAGGATTTAACTTACCCATCCCTCCCTCCCTCCCTCCCTCAGGGTCTAGTCTCAACCTGAAACACTATGTCACTAAGAAGACCAGAGCAGAGAGAATGTTGGACATGGCCTTACTCATATGTCTCTCTCTCTCTCTCTCTCTCTCTCTCTCTCTCTCTCTCTCTCTCTCTCTCTCTCTCTCTCTCTCTCTCTCTCTCTCTCTCTCTCTCTCTCTCTCTCTCTCTCTCTCTCTCTCTCTCTCTCTGTCTCTCTCTGTCTGTCTCTCTCTCTCTCTCTCTCTCTCTCTCTCTCTCTCTCTGTCTCTCTCTCTCTCTCTCTCCTCTCTCTCTCTCTCTCTCTCTCTCTCTCTCTCTCTCTCTCTCTCTCTCTCTCTCTCTCTCTCTCTCTCTCTCTCTCTCTCTCTCTCTCTCTCTCTCTCTCTCTCAGGGTGGTAACACCAGTCTAAATATGAACCACTATGCCACTAAGAAGACGGTGGCAGGGAGCATGTTAGACGTGGCCCTGCTGATGGCCAACGCTGCCCAGCTGAAGGCCGTCCTGGAGCAGGGGCCAGACTTCAGGTATTGATCATTTAAAACACAAGTGGATATTTGAGTGTGTAAAATAATTGTGACAATAAAGATTCCTGACTCAGTGTAAACCAGTCTGGTTTTGGCCACCAGGCAGGATGAGTGTAAGAGATGATACGTCGTTACAGGTACTACGTCACCGTCCTGGTCCTCATCGGGTCGTCGCTGCTCTTCCAGGTGCTGGCTGGGGTGCTGTTTGTCGCCATGGGTGAGTCTGGAATTGTCAAGTGTCATTACAGTAAAAAAGCCTGGAAGAGGTCCATGCGAGGGGCAACAGAAGCACACAGTCCATTTCACAATTTCAACCAATGTGTTGGAAACTGTTAATTTACTGACCTTGAAACAATCATCTTCGTCCCTAAAGTTATAAACCTTGTAGCATCAGTGGAGTGTATTTTGTAGCATCAGTGCTTCCCCAAATATTTGAGCTTCCCAAATATTTGTATTTATGTATTTGACCAGGCAAATATTTGACCAACAGGCTTCCCAAATATTTGACCAACAGGCTTCTCCAAATATTTGACCAGGCTTCCCCAAATATTTGACCAACAGGCTTCCCCAAATATTTGACCAACAGGCTTCCCAAATATTTAACCAACAGGCTTCCCCAAATATTTAACCAACAAGCTTCCCAAATATTTGACCAACAGGCTTCCCCAAATATTTGACCAACAGGCTTCCCAAAATATTTGACCAACAGGCTTCCCAAAATATTTGACCAACAGGCTTCCCCAAATATTTAACCAACAGCTTCCCAAATATTTGCTTCCCAAATATTTGACCAACAGCTTCCCCAAATATTTGCTTCCCAAATATTTGACCAACAGGCTTCCCCAAATATTTGACCAACAGGCTTCCCAAAATATTTGACCAACAGGCTTCCCAAAATATTTGACCAACAGGCTTCCCAAAATATTTGACCTGTGTTTTCATACTTCTCCGTCAATTCTCAAGTGTCTGAATCTCAGCAGAGAAATCATCCGATCGAGGGAAACAGCGCTCCTCTGTCTCAGTGTGTGTAGCCCATGTAGCTGATGCTGTCTGAACAGGGAAACAGCGCCCCTCTGTCTCAGTGTGTGTAGCCCATGTATCTGATGCTGTCTGAACAGGGAAACAGCGCCCCCTCTGTCTCAGTGTGTGTAGCCCATGTATCTGATGCTGTCTGAACAGGGAAACAGCGCCCCCTCTGTCTCAGTGTGTGTAGCCCATGTATCTGATGCTGTCTGAACAGGGAAACAGCGCCCCTCTGTCTCAGTGTGTGTAGCCCATGTATCTGATGCTGTCTGAACAGGGAAACAGCGCCCCTCTGTCTCAGTGTGTGTAGCTCATGTATCTGATGCTGTCTGAACAGGGAAACAGCGCCCCTCTGTCTCAGTGTGTGTAGCCCATGTATCTGATGCTGTCTGAACAGGGAAACAGCGCCCCTCTGTCTCAGTGTGTGTAGCCCATGTATCTGATGCTGTCTGGAACAGGGAAACAGCGCCCCCTCTGTCTCAGTGTGTGTAGCCCATGTATCTGATGCTGTCTGAACAGGGAAACAGCGCCCCTCTGTCTCAGTGTGTGTAGCCCATGTATCTGATGCTGTCTGAACAGGGAAACAGCGCCCCTCTGTCTCAGTGTGTGTAGCCCATGTATCTGATGCTGTCTGAACAGGGAAACAGCGCCCCCTCTGTCTCAGTGTGTGTAGCCCATGTATCTGATGCTGTCTGAACAGGGAAACAGCGCCCCTCTGTCTCAGTGTGTGTAGCCCATGTAGCTGATGCTGTCTGAACAGGGAAACAGCGCCCCTCTGTCTCAGTGTGTGTAGCCCATGTATCTGATGCTGTCTGAACAGGGAAACAGCGCCCCCTCTGTCTCAGTGTGTGTAGCCCATGTATCTGATGCTGTCTGAACAGGGAAACAGCGCCCCTCTGTCTCAGTGTGTGTAGCCCATGTAGCTGATGCTGTCTGAACAGGGAAACAGCGCCCCCTCTGTCTCAGTGTGTGTAGCCCATGTATCTGATGCTGTCTGAACAGGGAAACAGCGCCCCTCTGTCTCAGTGTAGTGTATCTATGCTGTCTGAACAGGGAAACATGTATCTGATGCTGTCTGAACAGGGAAACAGCGCCCCTCTGTCTCAGTGTGTGTAGCCCATGTAGCTGATGCTGTCTGAACAGGGAAACAGCGCCCCTCTGTCTCAGTGTGTGTAGCCCATGTAGCTGATGCTGTCTGAACAGGGAAACAGCGCCCCTCTGTCTCAGTGTGTGTAGCCCATGTAGCTGATGCTGTCTGAACAGGGAAACAGCGCCCCCTCTGTCTCAGTGTGTGTAGCCCATGTATCTGATGCTGTCTGAACAGGGAAACAGCGCCCCTCTGTCTCAGTGTGTGTAGCCCATGTATCTGATGCTGTCTGAACAGGGAAACAGCGCCCCTCTGTCTCAGTGTGTGTAGCCCATGTATCTGATGCTGTCTGAACAGGGAAACAGCGCCCCTCTGTCTCAGTGTGTGTAGCCCATGTAGCTGATGCTGTCTGAACAGGGAAACAGCGCCCCCTCTGTCTCAGTGTGTGTAGCCCATGTATCTGATGCTGTCTGAACAGGGAAACAGCGCCCCCTCTGTCTCAGTGTGTGTAGCCCATGTATCTGATGCTGTCTGAACAGGGAAACAGCGCCCCCTCTGTCTCAGTGTGTGTAGCCCATGTATCTGATGCTGTCTGAACAGGGAAACAGCGCCCCCTCTGTCTCAGTGTGTGTAGCCCATGTATCTGATGCTGTCTGAACAGGGAAACAGCGCCCCCTCTGTCTCAGTGTGTGTAGCCCATGTATCTGATGCTGTCTGAACAGGGAAACAGCGCCCCTCTGTCTCAGTGTGTGTAGCCCATGTATCTGATGCTGTCTGGAACTAAACATGATAACATGTTGCCACTGTAGCGTTTCATTGATTGATGCCATCAACCGTTTCGCCTCCATTGATAAAAAATAAATAAATAATACATCATTTGCCAATCAGCGTTTTATTTATTATTTATTTATCTGTTATTTTACCAGGTAAGATTTGACTGAGAACACATTCTCTTTTGCAGCAACGACCTGGGGAATAGTTACAGGGGAGAGGAGGGGATGAATGAGCCAATTGTAAACTGGGGATTATTAGGTGACCGTGATGGTTTGAGGGCCAGATTGAGAATTTAGCCAGGACACCGAGGGTTAACACCCCGACTCTTACGATAAGTGCCATGGGATCTTTAATAACCTCAGCGTTGAGATGAGCTAAACAATGTATTGTCCTGGCGCAGCAAAACTCCCCACGGGAGGACAGTTTGGATTTGGCATCACACCAATCAAATCACATCCTATGCAAAATGTCATCATTGTCAGAAAAACGTGTCTGTTTCTGGTCTGTTTGTGTTGATGTCCTGCACTGGCCAGCTGCTAAATCAGCCCTTTCCTAACCCATAGATGGAGATGGGGATTTGGACTTCTGGTTTTGACTTAATTCTCTGTACAGGCCAATGATTATGATTGCAATTCTGATCAAACCATAAATGCATATATCATATAACCCCAGGAAGAGAAGCTGCTGAAGAGTAGCTGCTGAAGTGTAGCTGCTGAAGAGTAGCTGCTGAAGAGTAGCTGCTGAAGAGTATCTACTGAAGAGTAGCTGCTGAAGAGTAGCTGCTGAAGAGTAGCTGCTGAAGAGTATGAAGAGTATCTGCTGAAGAGTATCTGCTGAAGAGTATCTGCTGAAGAGTAGCTGCTGAAGAGTAGCTGCTGAAGAGTAGCTGCTGAAGAGTATCTGCTGAAGAGTAGCTGCTGAAGAGTAGCTGCTGCCACTGGCTGGAGACCATTGAAGTTCAATATGTAGCCTGGATGTAGTCTAGTAGAATCACGTTAACTAGCTAACTTAGCGGGTTCATGACGAGCTAGCTAACATAGCTGGTTCATGTTAACTTAGCTGGTTCAGCTAGTTAACTTAGCTGGTTCATGACTAGCTAGCTAACTTAGCTGGTTCATGACTAGCTAGCTAACTTAGCTGGTTCATAACTAGCTAGCTAACTTAGCTGGTTCATAACTAGCCCATGTGAGGAAGTTAGGCTGGCAAGCATTTTAGCTAGTTAGCCTGTGAAAACTAAAACTAAAAGTGTACAGAGCCATGGACCGTTTAGCCAACATGAAAGAGAGGAGGAAGGCGTAGGTATTCAACTAGTCCACAAGTAGGGTCAAGAAATAAAGAATTACTTGCATACGTATGCAAGGGCACACACACACACACACACACACACACACACACACACACACACACACACACACACACACACACACACACACACACACACACACACACACACACACACACACACACACACACACACACACATCAGTAACCATGGACAGCCACATGATATGTAGCTACATTGATTGACTAAATCGTTTTTGGTATCTTTAAGTTTGTTTTCAGTGTATTAAACTAAGCATATATTGTTATTGTTGATTTGATGATGTTTAAATGTTGAAATGTAGCTGGAATAGCAGAGGCAGGGCTCCAGTTGTCTGTAGCTGACTGGAGGTAACTCTGTAGTTCTAAATCAGTTGTCTGTAGTTCTAAATCAGTTGTCTGTAGTTCTAAACCAGTTGTCTGTAGCTGACTGGAGGTAACTCTGTAGTTCTAAACCAAGTTCTAAATCAGTTGTCTGTAGTTCTAAACCAGTTGTCTGTAGCTGACTGGAGGTAACTCTGTAGTTCTAAACCAGTTGTCTGTAGTTCTAAATCAGTTGTCTGTAGTTCTAAACCAGTTGTCTGTAGCTGACTGGAGGTAACTCTGTAGTTCTAAACCAGTTGTCTGTAGTTCTAAATCAGTTGTCTGTAGTTCTAAACCAGTTGTCTGTAGCTGACTGGATGTAACTCTGTAGTTCTAAATCAGTTGTCTAGTAGCTGACTGGATGTAACTCTGTAGTTCTAAACCAGTTGTCTGTAGCTGACTGGATGTAACTCTGTAGTTCTAAACCAGTTGTCTGTAGTGACTAAATCAGTAACTCTGTAGTTCTAAACCAGTTGTCTGTAGCTGACTGGATGTAACTCTGTAGTTCTAAATCAGTTGTCTGTAGCTGACTGGATGTAACTCTGTAGTTCTAAACCAGTTGTCTGTAGCTGACTGGATGTAACTCTGTAGTTCTAAATCAGTTGTCTGTAGCTGACTGGATGTAACTCTGTAGTTCTAAACCAGTTGTCTGTAGCTGACTGGATGTAACTCTGTAGTTCTAAACCAGTTGTCTGTCTGTAGCTGACTGGATGTAACTCTGTAGTTCTAAACCAGTTGTCTGTCTGTAGCTGACAGGATGTAACTCTGTAGTTCTAAATCAGTTGTCTGTAGCTGACTGGATGTAACTCTGTAGTTCTAAACCAGTTGTCTGTAGCTGACTGGATGTAACTCTGTAGTTCTAAATCAGTTGTCTGTAGCTGACTGGATGTAACTCTGTAGTTCTAAACCAGTTGTCTGTCTGTAGCTGACTGGATGTAACTCTGTAGTTCTAAATTAGTTGTCTGTAGCTGACTGGATGTAACTCTGTAGTTCTAAACCAGTTGTCTGTAGCTGACTGGATGTAACTCTGTAGTTCTAAACCAGTTGTCTGTAGCTGACTGGATGTAACTCTGTAGTTCTAAATCAGTTGTCTGTAGTTCTAAATCAGTTGTCTGTAGTTCTAAATCAGTTGTCTGTAGCTGACTGGATGTAACTCTGTAGTTCTAAACCAGTTGTCTGTAGCTGACTGGATGTAACTCTGTAGTTCTAAATCAGTTGTCTGTAGTTCTAAATCAGTTGTCTGTAGCTGACTGGATGTAACTCTGTAGTTCTAAACCAGTTGTCTGTAGTTCTAAACCAGTTGTCTGTAGTTCTAAACCAGTTGTCTGTAGCTGACTGGATGTAACTCTGTAGTTCTAAATCAGTTGTCTGTAGTTCTAAACCAGTTGTCTGTAGTTCTAAATCAGTTGTCTGTAGTTCTAAACCAGTTGTCTGTAGCTGACTGGATGTAACTCTGTAGTTCTAAACCAGTTGTCTGTAGTTCTAAACCAGTTGTCTGTAGCTGACTGGATGTAACTCTGTAGTTCTAAACCAGTTGTCTGTAGCTGACTGGATGTAACTCTGTAGTTCTAAACCAGTTGTCTGTAGTTCTAAACCAGTTGTCTGTAGCTGACTGGATGTAACTCTGTAGTTCTAAATCAGTTGTCTGTAGCTGACTGGAGGTAACTCTGTAGTTCTAAACCAGTTGTCTGTAGCTGACTGGATGTAACTCTGTAGTTCTAAACCAGTTGTCTGTAGCTGACTGGAGGTAACTCTGTAGTTCTAAATCAGTTGTCTGTAGCTGACTGGATGTAACTCTGTAGTTCTAAACCAGTTGTCTGTAGCTGACTGGAGGTAACTCTGTAGTTCTAAACCAGTTGTCTGTCTGTAGCTGACTGGAGGTAACTCTGTAGTTCTAAACCAGTTGTCTGTAGCTGACTGGAGGTAACTCTGTAGTTCTAAACCAGTTGTCTGTAGCTGACTGGAGGTAACTCTGTAGTTCTAAACCAGTTGTCTGTAAAGTTTGACCAACTGGATGTAACTGACTGTTTGTTCTAAACCAGTTGTCTGTAGCTGACTGGATGTAACTCTGTAGTTCTAAACCAGTTGTCTGTAGCTGACTGGATGTAACTCTGTAGTTCAAAAACCAGTCTAAACAGGTCTGTAGTCTCTTTGGAGTCCTCTGTAGTTCTAAACCAGTTGTCTGTCAGGTAACTCTGTAGTTCTAAACCAGTTGTCTCTGTGTAGCTGACCTGAACAAGTCTGAGCTGAGGTAACTCCTAGTAGTTCTAAATCACTTGACTGGCTTAACCCACAACCTAGACGTCTTCGCCATCATCAACATTGTCTGTCAACTCTGGCCTGTACCCCAAAACCTAGATCAGTTGTCTGTAGCTGTACCCCAAAACTGGAGAGTAACTGGTCTGTAGTTCAAAACCTAGACAGTAGTTGTTAGACAGAAGAGTAAACTGAAGTTTGACCAAAGCTGAAGACTGGCCTGTCAAAATAGACAGAAGACTGGTTTACCTCAAAACCAAGTTACAATGTAGACTGGCCTGTACCCTAAAACCTAGATAGAAGACTTGCCTGTACCCAAAACCTATTAGACTTGGCCTGGACAAAACCTAGACAGATGTTTACCCCACAACCTAGACTCCAGTTTTGTGATGAAACAAACGTATGTGTAGACTGAACCTGTACCCCAAAACCACTGTAGTGACCTGTTTAGACAGTAGACTGACCTGTTGTACCCCAAAACCTAGACAGTAACACAACGTCACAACCAGACAGTAGACTGACCTGTACCCCTAAACCTAGACAGTACTGTACCCCACAACCTGACTGATATTACCCTGTACCCCAAACCTAGACAGTAGACTGACCTGTACACCAAAACCTAGACAGTAGACTGGCCTGTACCCCACAACCTAGACAGAAGACTTGTACCCCAAAACTAGCCTGTACCCCAAAACCTAGACCTGACCTGTACCCCAAAACCAGACTGAAGAATGACCTACCCCTAAACCACCCCACAACCTGTAGACTGGTACAACCTCTAGACAGTAGACTGACCTGTCCAACCTAGACAGTAGACTGACCTGTACCCCAAAACAACAGTAGACTGACCTGCCTGACCTGTACCCCAAAAACCAGACAGTAGACTGAAGTACCCTAAAACCAGCTGAAGACTGGTACAACCAAAACCAAGACTGAAAACTGGCCTGTACCCCACAATCATGAACAGACTGCCTGTACCCTAAAACCCAGTAGATTGCCTGTACCCCAAAAACCTAGACAGTAGACTGTACCCCAAACCTAGACAGTAGACTGACCTGTCTTCATCACCAACCTAGACCATCATCAACATCTTCATCACCGCAGAGTGCAGTAGACTGGCCTGTACCCCAAAACCTAGACTGAAGACTGGCCTGTACCCCAAAACCTAGACAGTAGACTGGCCTGTACCCCAAAACCTAGACTGAAGACTGGCCTGTACCCCACAACCTAGACAGTAGACTGACCTGTACCCCAACAACCTAGACAGTAGACTGACCTGTACCCCAAAACCTAGACTGAAGACTGGCCTGTAGACAGAAGACTGGCCTGTACCCCAAAACCTAGACTGAAAACTGGCCTGTACCCCACAACCTAGACAGTAGACTGACCTGTACCCCAAAACCTAGACAGAAGAACCTGTAACCTAGACCTGACCTGTACCCCACAACCTAGACAGTAGACTGACCTGTACCCCACAACCTAGACAGTAGACTGACCTGTACCCCAAACCTAGACAGTAGACTGACCTGTACCCCACAACCTAGACAGTAGACTGACCTGTACCCCAAAACCTAGACAGTAGACTGACCTGTACCCCAAAACCTAGACAGTAGACTGACCTGTACCCCAAAACCTAGACCTGACCTAAACCTAGACAGTAGACTGGCCTGTACCCCACCCTAGACAGTAGAAAACCTAGACAGTAGACTGGTACCCCACAACCCTGACTGACCTGTACCCCACAACCTAGACAGTAGTACCTGACAACCTAGACAGTAGGCCTGTACCCCAAAACCTAGACAGTAGACTGGCCTGTACCCCAAAACCTAGACAGTAGACTGACCTGGAACCCAAAACCTAGACAGTAGACTGACCTGTACCCCACAACCTAGAGTGATATACTTCAGACTGATATATCTTTCAAAACGCGGCAATACGGGTTTACTATTGTTTCTATTGCTTCTATTGTAACTTTTTTTTATCAGAAGAGATTTGTAAAAGAAAGATATTAATCATTTAAATGTCAAAAAGTAGAATTGTCTTATTCTAATGTGTATGGCTCAGAAATCAAATTAAAGACAGTGTTTGGGCTACAGATTAGTCTCTCTAGACAAGCGGGTTGCCTACCCCACAATTTAACAATGTTCAAGCATGTCCTTGGTCTGGGATTTCCAAGAATGGCTACAGACCATAGGGTCTTCAGATAATATAAGGGGAAACAGTGACTACTAGTGGTCGTTATTTTACTAATATAAGAATGATACTCACTGTGTCCAAAGTGTGTATCTAATGCAATAAACTCCATACAACAACCTTGTCTTGGTCAAATGTTCTGTTACAGTGAGGGCTGAGACACGTGATACTGAATAAATGTGTTTATTAAGGATAAGTAATTTAAACGGCTGGGGAGTAAATGATGACATCAGTTACATGTAATCTGATTACAACAAAAAATGTAACTAATCATGTAATCTGATTACAACAAAAAATGTAACTGTAATCACTTCTGTTACCAGCAAAAACACTGTATTCAGATGACAGATACTTTAGGAAAAACGAGATGATTACTTCTTAGATTACTTTTTTTTAAAAGGATGTTTTGCAAAAAAAATACATTATGACAGCTTTCTGTTTTCTCAATGACATTCCGTTAAGCATTGACAAAAGAAGCAAGTTTATAATAATAATATAATAATAATAATATATGCCATTTTAAAGGTCGAATGCAGCTCTTTTTATCTCAATATCAAATAATTTCTAACTCACAATTTTAAGTGCCTTATTGTGATTTCAATTAAAATGGTCAAAAATAAACAAAAAAATTGCTTCTTGGCAAAGAACAATTTCTATTGGTCTGAGTTGGGAAGGGAAAACTGAAAACTAGCTGTTATTGGCAGAGAGGTTTGGAACGCTCTTTCTTATTGGTCGATTAACTAACTAACCAGATGGTGATTTCACCAGGCAGGGCAAAACTCCATCCCACCAAAACAGGCTGAAATTTCAGGCGGCCTTTTCAAACAGCTCTTATATTAAAAGGAGCATAATCATCATTTTCACCACACAGTATTATTCCAACCTCATAGTGAGGAAATATACACTGAGTGGACAAAACATTAGGAACACCTGCTCTTTCCATGACATAGACTGACCAGGTGAAAGATATGATCCCTTATTGATGTCACCTATTATATCCACTTCAATCAGTGTAGATGAAGGAGAAGAGACAGGCTAAATAATGATTTGTAAGCCTTGAGACAATTGAGACATGGATTGTGTATGTGTGCCGTTCAGAATGTAATAGCACCTTTGAACAGGGTATGGTGGTAAGGCGCACCTGGGTTTTTCACGCTCAACAGTTTCCTGTGTGTATCAAGAATGGTCCACCACCCAAAGGACATCCAGACAACTGGACACAACTGTAGGAATCACTGGAGTCAACGTGGGCCAGCCTCCCTGTGGAACGCTTTCCACACACCTGGAACCCTCTCGGAAAAAGGGGTGCAACTCAATATTAGGAAGGTGTTCCTAATGTTTTGTAAAATTGGTGTATATAAAACACAGGACAATCACATTTTTGACTGTATGGGCCTTCAGGTTTTTTAAATTTTTTTAATTTTTTTATTCCACCTGAGCAAGTCTGACCACAAAGTCAGAGACCACTGTGATGACACACCAACTGATGACCACAAAGTCAGAGACCACTGTGATGACACACCAACTGATGACCACAAAGTCAGAGACCACTGTGATGACACACCAACTGATGACCACAAAGTCAGAGACCACTGTGATGACACACCAACTGATGACCACAAAGTCAGAGACCACTGTGATGACACACCAACTGATGACCACCAATCAGAGACCACTGTGATGACACACCAACTGATGACCACCAATCAGAGACCACTGTGATGACAAATGCGATTGATGGATCCTTTTAGTATTCTTCTAATCAAAATGTAACTGAAAGTAATCAGATTACGTTACTGAGTTTGGGTAATTAGGACAGGTAATTAGGACAGGTAATTTGTAACTGTAACAGATTACATTGGACAGGTAATTAGTACTGTAACAGATTACATTGGACAGGTAATTAGTACTGTAACAGATTACATTGGACAGGTAATTACTAACTGTGCTGTAACAGATTACATTGGACAGGTAATTAGTAACTGTGCTGTAACAGATTACATTGGACAGGTAATTAGTAACTGTGCTGTAACAGATTACATTGGACAGGTAATTAGTAACTGTGCTGTAACAGATTACATTGGACAGGTAATTAGTAACTGTGCTGTAACAGATTACATTGGACAGGTAATTACTAACTAACAGATTACATTGGACAGGTAATTAGTAACTGTGCTGTAACAGATTACATAGGACAGGTAATTACTAACTAACAGATTACATTGGACAGGTAATTAGTAACTGTGCTGTAACAGATTACATTGGACAGGTAATTAGTAACTGTGCTGTAACAGATTACATTGGACAGGTAATTAGTAACTATGCTGTAACAGATTACATTGGACAGGTAATTGGTAATGGTACTGTAGCAGATTACATTGGACAGGTAATTAGTAACTGTACTGTAACAGATTACATTGGACAGGTAATTAGTAACTGTGCTGTAACAGATTACATTGGACAGGTAATTAGTACTGTTACAGATTACATTGGACAGGTAATTAGTAACTGTGTAACAGATTACATTGGACAGGTAATTAGTACTGTAACAGATTACATTGGACAGGTAATTACTAACTAACAGATTACATTGGACAGGTAATTAGTAACTGTGCTGTAACAGATTACATTGGACAGGTAATTAGTAACTGTGCTGTAACAGATTACATTGGACAGGTAATTAGTAACTATGCTGTAACAGATTACATTGGACAGGTAATTGGTAATGGTACTGTAGCAGATTACATTGGACAGGTAATTAGTAACTGTACTGTAACAGATTACATTGGACAGGTAATTAGTAACTGTGCTGTAACAGATTACATTGGACAGGTAATTAGTACTGTTACAGATTACATTGGACAGGTAATTAGTAACTGTTACAGATTACATTGGACAGGTAATTAGTACTGTAACAGATTACATTGGACAGGTAATTAGTAACTGTTACAGATTACATTGGACAGGTAATTAGTAACTGTACTGTAACAGATTACATTTATAAAGTAACCTAACCAACCCTGGACAAATAAGTAATTACATGATCAAGGCTTTGGTCTATGGCCACTCAGGTGACCGAACCAGACACATTCCTTGGGCCACGTCTGGATGGGTGACAACGTGTGTGTGTGTGTGTGTGTGTGTGTGTGTGTGTGTGTGTGTGTGTGTGTGTGTGTGTGTGTGTGTGTGTGTGTAAGGGGTACACACACTGCACCACCTTGGCGCCAGGGGACTGGACTGGGTCAGTATGGGAGGTGGTCAACACTGACAGCTGGAATTATCACAACTGTCATTGACAGTGGATTACAATGAACACATTGCTGTACAGGCCTACACACACATACTTAGACATACACAAAAGTAAATTGTAGGCAACAAAATACATAATACTGTGTATAGCTCTCAAAGTACTTGAAACACAATGTCATGGGCACACTACAAACGGCTAGACTTACATTAAAACGCTTGTTGTCGTTTCCAAACAGTGTTAGAACTTCAGAGGGATTGACAATAAACTGTTATCATGATCTGTGATGAGGTTAGGAAGTGTTTACCCAAGTGCGCCCTCTTCTGTTTGAAATACCTGACCAGTAATCAAAGAGCTGCTCGAGTAAGGGTCCAGAATAGAGTGTGTTCTATTGTGAAAGTCTCTCTGCTACAGAGGAAAGCCCGTTCATTTCTCTCGTGACCTCAAGCATAGCGCACTCCCGCCAGCGTCTGATGTTGAAAGACTCGTGCACGTACGGCGGTGGAGTAGAGGGAGGCCATTCTCGTGAACGCGCATCCCGATCCTTACGTCACTGAAGCGCCCTGGCTCGGGATCTACTGGTAGTGCTGGCAATAGAGGAGAAAAATATCAACTGCTCCGAAAAGAGGCATTTTCTATCGGTTGTAACGGTTCCTCAACGGATAACGGTTCTATCTGACGCCGGATACGGATAATTGACATAACTGGACTAACCGGATTTATGAGAAGAAGGTAGGTGACATTTTAAAAGTGATTTTCTAGATTGAAGCCCACTTCTGACTGGGCTGAGAAGTGGACAGTCTAATTGCCGTGAGTGTGTGCGTCTCAGGAAAGAGCAGTCATGTACATGTGTTGAGTGTGTGTAGTGTGTTATATGGTAGTTCTGACAGCATGTCTGTTGTAATTAACTCTAATTACAGCAGCTTTACTTAGCTGTTGTCTCGAGTTGTTGGGCTCTTGTGCAGCGCGAGATAGGAGGGAAAATGTATTTCGCGGTGGAGGAAAAGAGGTGTCTCGTTTCACTGGGGTTTAATATTAACACAATGTTGGTATGTTGTGTATTATACTATTCCATGTGTTCATGTGTTCCCTCAGAGGAATAGACCGTCTTATAGCCGACTAAAGCGGGTATGAATCAGTGCATTGTGTTGTTTTTGTCGGTGTAGTGAGCGGGGTCTTCTAGACTGCCGTTGAGGGTTCATTTGACTGTCTTACTTACTGAAGGTTTGTCTTTGACTTGTCAGTCTTACGAAAGAGCTGTCAACTCTCTGCGTGGCCAACACAGCACGTCGACACCCGCTCTACTGAGGAGCCAACAACCTCGTCCAGCAAGTTGCAAGTTGTTACATTGTTGCTACGCTGTGTGGATAAAACATGTATCGCCAGGCCTATTCGGCAACATTGTAGCCAGACGTTATTGTTGTAAACACAAAAGCTACAGAAAGATGTATGTACCACGGCTCCGATTAGATAGACTCATTATTTTATCTACGACACGCTTTCCTACGGGAATGACTTGTTTATAGGAGATTTACCTCCAAAGTGTAACGTTGCCGCCCGTTGAAATGGCATTTCCCCAGCTCCTCCCATGTGCACTGGAGTCAAATAACCCTGGCGCGGCTCCCTTCCAGAATACCCAATCTGAACTAAACATTAGACCTTCTAAAGTGTTTGTTAACGCCCTGTGTAATTGACTGTAGCCTGTTCCAAAGCACCCGCGATTGACTTGGACGTACATGTAAGAGGAGGCGGTATTTGTGGGCTATTCCCGGTATCCACTAGACGACTCGTATCCTCCAGACAGCGGGCAACAGGTTGCTTCATGACTGGGGCTAAACGTTGGCATCGACCCCTTGTTATTCACGCGTCACTGGGCCTGGGTTTACCTCAAACAGCCTAAGAATTACACAGTAATAATGCTGCTCCCTAACTAGATTAGTTTGACAGAATAATAAGATTGTATTTATTTAATTATCAGTTACTATTATTTGAACGGTAGTATTTTTCAGAAAGCTACAGTGGGCCTCGTTTGTAACGGCAGTAGGTACCGTCTGTATTTTTCATGAAGTCGTTAATTAGCTCGTGCTGCAGCTACTCTTCCTGTGGTCTGTTCAATATTGTACATGTCATCCATTACACAATGCTGTGTGTCCTGGCCTTTTGACTGATCATTGATTAGTCAGTTCACTGATAATTGATTATGTCTGTCTGTCTGCCTGTCTGTATGAGAGATAATTAAGGAGTGAGTGAATGAATGAATGAGTGAATGACTGTTATGTTGTTCAGTACTAACTCCACTGTGAGGGGGCCACCAGTCTGTCTCAGTGTCAGAGCCCACCTGCTATAGAGGAGATAAGGCCCAAATAACATGTCACCCTACCCCAGTCCATATTCAAGGCCCTTATGTCAGGCTGCTCCACTGTAAGGCCTTATGCCAGGCTGCTCCACTGTAAGGCCTTATGCCAGGCTGCTCCACTGTAAGGCCTTATGCCAGGCTGCTCCACTGTAAGGCCTTATGCCAGGCTCCTCCACTGTAAGGCCTTATGCCAGGCTGCTCCACTGTAAGGCCTTATGCCAGGCTGCTCCACTGTAAGGCCTTATGCCAGGCTGCTCCACTGTAAGGCCTTATGCCAGGCTCCTCCACTGTAAGGCCTTATGCCAGGCTGCTCCACTGTAAGGCCTTATGCCAGGCTGCTCCACTGTAAGGCCTTATGTCAGGCTGCTCCACTGTAAGGCCTTATGCCAGGCTCCTCCACTGTAAGGCCTTATGCCAGGCTGCTCCACTGTAAGGCCTTATGCCAGGCTGCTCCACTGTAAGGCCTTATGTCAGGCTGCTCCACTGTAAGGCCTTATGTCAGGCTGCTCCACTGTAAGGCCTTATGTCAGGCTGCTCCACTGTAAGGCCTTATGCCAGGCTGCTCCACTGTAAGGCCCTTATGCCAGGCTGCTCCACTGTAAGGCCTTATGTCAGGCTGCTTCACTGTAAGGCCTTATGCCAGGCTGCTCCACTGTAAGGCCTTATGCCAGGCTGCTCCACTGTAAGGCCTTATGCCAGGCTGCTCCACTGTAAGGCCTTATGCCAGGCTGCTCCACTGTAAGGCCTTATGCCAGGCTGCTCCACTGTAAGGCCTTATGTCAGGCTGCTCCACTGTAAGGCCTTATGTCAGGCTCCTCCACTGTAAGGCCTTATGCCAGGCTGCTCCACTGTAAGGCCTTATGCCAGGCTGCTCCACAGCCATCCTCCCACTAGAGGAGCAGGTACAGCCCCCTGTGGGGACATTGGACCCTGGTTACAGGGATATGACTGATAACAGTGACCTCTCTGTTTCATCTGGTTGTTATGAGAGACATCTGACCTGCTGGAGGATAGGTCTCTGATGGGTCTTTTTCCTGCTGGTAGAGTTTCATTCGCTCCCGAGTGGCACAGAGGTCTAAGGCCCTGCATCTCAGTGCTAGAGGCGTCACTACAGACCCTGGTTTGATCCTGGGCTGTATCACAACCAGCCGTGATCGAGAGTCCCATAGGGTGTCGCACAATTGGCCCAGCGCCGTCCAGGTTAGGGGAGGGTTTGGCCGTGGTAGGCCGTCATTGTAAATAAGAATTGGTTCTTAACTGACTTGCCTAGTTAAATAGAGGTTAAATAAAATAAAATTATTTGAATGGTGTAGAATGAAAGAGGATGACATTGACACTGGCATACTTTTAACATACTATAGACAACATAATCTACATTTTTTGTTTAATGGAAATTTAATGAACTAGTCACGACAACCTCCTCCGCCCTCTGACCCCTATCCCAGTACCTTGGTGGACACCTGGTTACACCCCCCCATGAACCCTATCCCAGTACCTGGTTTCACCTGCCCTCTGACCCCTATCCCAGTACCTGGTGACTCCTGGTTTCACCTCCCCTCTGACCCCTATCCCAGTACCTGGTGACACCAGGTTTATAGTTTTCACCTCCCCTCTGACCCCTATCCCAGTACCTGGTGACACCTGGTTTCACCTCCCCTCTGACCCCTATCCCAGTACCTGGTGACACCAGGTTTATAGTTTTCACCTCCCCTCTGACCCCTATCCCAGTACCTGGTGACACCAGGTTTATAGTTTTCACCTCCCCTCTGACCCCTATCCCAGTACCTGGTGACACCTGGTTTCACCTCCCCTCTGACCCCTATCCCAGTACCTGGTGACACCTGGTTTCACCTCCCCTCTGACCCCTATCCCAGTACCTGGTGACACCAGGTTTATAGTTTTCACCTCCCCTCTGACCCCTATCCCAGTACCTGGTGATACTGCCTGAGTTGTTTGTTGAGTCCAATATGTGCAAGTCAAGACCTGTCATCTCTCACTTCTGTAACAAGTTTACTCAAAATAAGCGTGTGTGTGTGTGTGTGTGTGTGTGTGTGTGTGTGTGTGTGTGTGTGTGTGTGTGTGTGTGTGTGTGTGTGTTATCATGTATCAGCTTGCTAGAGTCTAATGCTGTATTGTTGGCCTTATACACAGTAATAACACTATGTTTCCCCTAGAACCCAAAAATTGGGGATAGCACTTCAGAATGTATTTAATTGAAGAAAAATGTAGATTTTGAGCTTGTTTAATTTTTGTGGAGTTCGCTCAATCTGGGCAAACATATTAGATTCCTGCTGGACTGAAGAAAGCCAAGCTCTTACTTTCACTTCTTTCCCACCACATATTCATTTCTTCTCTTTTGCACCAATGAGTTTGGCAAGTTCACATATGTGTTGGCTGGCTGCTGTTATGAAAATGTAGGTTTATACCAGGTGTGTGTACAGGCCCCAGGATTCCACATAAACCCTGTTTACCCACATAATAATCATATGATGGGTGATTCTGTTTGTCTTATTTCACACATGTGAGTTGTAGAGTTTTTTTTGTTTGTTTTGCGTTTCCCAACTCCCCCTGAGAGTGGGGTTCCAGCCACCCATTATCAATGGCTTCCCTGGAGCAATAAGTGTGAAGTGCCTTGCTCAAGGACACGACAACAGATTTTTCACCTTTTCTGCACAGGGATTCGAACTAGCGACCTTTCGGTTACTGGTGCAACACTCTAACCACTTGGCTACCTGTCACTTGCATATATTTAGCTGATTGTGCTATTACACATTGACGTCAGTGTTATGCCAGAATAAACTATCCCTTTCACACCCCTTTCTCACACCTAACAAAGGGATGTTACCCTGTCTTCTTCCCCCTATACATATCTACCTCCATCACTCCAGTATCCCTGTCTCCTTACCCCTATACATATCTACCTCCATCACTCCAGTATCCCTGTCTCCTTACCCCTATACATATCTACCTCCATCACTCCAGTATCCCTGTCTCCTTACCCCTATACATATCTACCTCCATAACTCCAGTATCCCTGTCACCTTACCCCTATACATATCTACCTCCATCACTCCAGTATCCCTGTCTCCTCCCCCCTATACATATCTACCTCCATCACTCCAGTATCCCTGTCTCCTTAACCCTATACATATCTACCTCCATCACTCCAGTATCCCTGTCTCCTTACCCCTATACATATCTACCTCCATCACTCCAGTATCCCTGTCTCCTTACCCCTATACATATCTACCTCCATCACTCCAGTATCCCTGTCTCCTTACCCCTATACATATCTATCTCCATCACTCCACTATCCCTGTCTCCTTACCCCTATACATATCTACCTCCATAACTCCAGTATCCCTGTCTCCTTACCCCTATACATATCTACCTCCATTACTCCAGTATCCCTGTCCCTGTCCCCTATACATATCCCTCCATCACTCCAGTATCCCTGTCTCCTTACCCCTATACCACCTCCATCACTCCAGTATCCCTGTCTCCTTACCCCTATACATATCTACCTCCATCACTCCATTATCCCTGTCTCCTTACCCCTATACATATCTACCTCCATCACTCCAGTATCCCTGTCTCCTTACCCCTATACATATCTACCTCCATCACTCCATTATCCCTGTCTCCTTACCCCTATACATATCTACCTCCATCACTCCAGTATCCCTGTCTCCTTACCCCTATACCCTCCATCACTCCATATCTACCTCCATCTACCTCCATCACTCCAGTATCCCTGTCTCCTTACCCCTATACATATCTATCTCCATCACTCCAGTATCCCTGTCTCCCCTCCCCCTATACATATCTACCTCCATCACTCCATTATCCCTGTCTTCTTCCCCCTATACATATCTACCTCCATCACTCCAGTATCCCTGTCTCCTTACCCCTATACATATCTACCTCCATCACTCCATTATCCCTGTCTTCTTCCCCCTATACATATCTACCTCCATCACTCCAGTATCCCTGTCTCCTTACCCCTATACATATCTATCTCCATCACTCCAGTATCCCTGTCTCCTTACCCCTATACATATCTACCTCCATCACTCCAGTATCCCTGTCTCCTTACCCCTATACATATCTATCTCCATCACTCCAGTATCCCTGTCTCATCGCTACGCGCTCGGGAGAGACGAAGGTTGAAAGTCCGATACACAACCCAACCAGCCGCACTGCTTCTTAACACAGCGCCATCCAACCCGGAAGCCAGCCGCACCAATGTGTCGGAGGAAACACCTGGCAACCTTGGTTAGCGCGCACTGCGCCCGGCCCGCCACAGGAGTCGCGCAATGAGACCAGGACATCCCTACCGGCCAAACCCTCCCTAACCTGGACAACGCTAGGCCAATTGCGCGTCGCCCCACGGACCTCCCGGTCGGTTACGACAGAGCCTGAGCGCGAACCCAGAGTCTCTGATGGCACAGCTGGCGCTGCAGTACAGCGCCCTTAACCACTGCGCCACCCGGGAATTATGGGGTATTGTGTGTAGATCTGTGGCACAACATGTCAAGTCAAGGGGGTTGAATGCTTTCTGAAGGCTCTGTGTTAAATCAAACACGACTGTATATCAGAGTTATTTCTAACTGAGAGGCAGCAATATTCGTCTTGAAATCTATGCTTTGAAATACACAAGCCTTCTCTGTTGTTTTTCAACATTATTAACATATCGATGATGTCTTTTAAACTTTTCATATCTCATGAGTTGAATAGAACCCACGTGAATGTTTAATTCATTTTAATTCTATCCCTGAGCGTTATCTCGAGCCGACATCACCCTGACATTTTGTATGTGGTTTGCCCTGGCTACATCTTAATTAGGTGTCCCCGGTTTTCCTCCAACTTGCTTTATAATCTGTTTCTGTTCTTCAGAGATCCACTGATTTTAATCTTAAAACTGAGTCCCAAATGGCACCCTATTCCATATTTAGTGCACTACTTTTGACCTGGGATGTAGTGCCATTTGGGCCACTCCATATTTAGTGCACTACTTTTGACCTGGGATGTTGTGCCATTTGGGCCACTCCATATTTAGTGCACTACTTTTGACCTGGGAAGTAGTGCCATTTGGGCCACGGACTTAGTGATATGCTGAGGCCTGTTGCACACGTCGCCATGGGAACAGTGACACATGTACATGACAGTCACACCACCTGGATTAGGAGACGTTTGGTTGGTCTCTTGTTGCAGCTCATGAGTTCGTGAGCCAATAAGGACACATTTGGAAAACACTTGGATCTTTCTTGCTTCAGTGGTTCTGTTCAATTTGCCTTACAAGCTGTTTCCCTCTCTCACTCTGTCTCTCTCTCTCACTCTGTGTCTCTCACTCTCTGTCTCTCTCTCACTCTCTGTCTCTCTCTCTCTCTCTCTCTGTCTCTCTCTCACTCATCTGTCTCTCTCACTCGTCTGTCTCTCTCTCTGTCTCTCTCTATCTGTCTGTCTCTGTCTCTCAAATTCAATAAACAATAAAAATGTACAGTAAACATTACACATACAGAAGTTTCAAAACAATAAAGACATTACAAATGTCATATTATGTGTATATATACAGTGTTGTAACAATGTACAAATGGTTAAAGTACACAAGGGAAAATAAATTTTGATTTATCAAATAGATTTTGATTCGATTGGATTTGATCTTTGTGTGTGTGTGTGTGTGTGTGTGTGTGTGTGTGTGTGTGTGTGTAATGGTTGCCTGGAGGCAGGGTCCTGGCCTGCTGTATCCAGGTGTGTGTTTGGTGGCCTGTGGGGGGAGAGAACAGATGGTCAGTTAAGTGTTTGTGTTTGCACATGTGTGTTTATGTGGCCTTGTGTGTGTGTGTGTGTGGCCGTGTGTGTGTGTGCGGCCGTGTGTGTGCGGCCGTGTGTGCGCGTGTGCGGCCGTGTGCGCGTGTGCGGCCGTGTGTGTGTGTGTGTGGCCGTGTGTGTGTGTGTGCGGCCGTGTGTGTGTGTGTGTGTGTGTGTGTGCGGCCGTGTGTGTGTGTGGCCGTGTGTGTGTGTGTGCGGTCGTGTGTGTGTGTGTGTGTGCGGCCGTGTGTGTGTGTGGCCGTGTGTGTGTGTGTGCGGTCGTGTGTGCGTGTGGCTGGCTGGTTGTGACATTAGCAGAGGTGGCAGACAGACTGTATCACCTCTGTAAGCCAAATATTCTTTAGCCTCCTGAGGTTGAAGAGGCCCTGTTGCGCCTTCTTCACCACACTGTCTGTGTGGGTGGGTCATTTCAGTTTGTCAGTGTTGTGTACGCCAAGGAACTTGAAGCTTTCATTCTTCTCCACTGCGGCCCCAACAGATGTAGATAGGGTGGTGCCCCCTCTGCTGTTTCCTGAAATCCACAATCATTTCCTTTGTTTTGTTGACGTTGAGTGAGAGGTTGTTTTCCAGGCACCACACTCCCAGAGCCCTCACCTCCTCCATTGGCAGTCTCGTTATCATTGGTAATCAAGCCTACTACTGTTTTCATCTACAAACCTGATGATTGAGTTGGAGGCGTGCTTGGCCACGCAGTCATGGGTGAACAGGGAGTACAGGAGGGGGCTGAGCACGCACCCTTGTGGGGCCCCAGTGTTGAGGATCAGCGGAGTGGTGGTGATGTTTCCTACCTTCACCACCTGGGTGGGAACCATGGCTACTGTACTTGGGAACCATGGCTACTGTATTTGGGAACCATGGCTACTGTACTTGGGAACCATGGCTACTGTATTTGGGAACCATGGCTACTGTATTTGGGAACCATGGCTACTGTATTTGGGAACCATGGCTACTGTATTTGGGAACCATGGCTACTGTATTTGGGATCCATGGCTACTGTATTTGGTATTTATCACTTATTGGTGTTACATTAATTGTGGTAACACTTCATTCAGCTGGAGAAGGTTGATATACATTGTAGTGGTTATATAGAGATTCTAGACTGTCAGAAGGTTGATATACCCTCTAGTGGTTATATAGAGATTCTAGACTGTCAGAAGGTTGATATACCCTCTAGTGGTTATATAGAGATTCTAGACTGTCAGAAGGTTGATATACATTGTA
>NW_026279719.1:0-1993 GCF_023373465.1 Oncorhynchus keta
TTGCCCAGAAAAAAGGCAACTCTTTTAAATGTGAGTCTGAGCAGAAACACCATTGCCGAGAGAGTAGACCAGTTGTCCATCAATCTAAAAGAGCAGCTTGTGAAAAAGGGAAAAGATTTCATTGCATATTCCTTGGCTGTGGATGAGAGCACCGACATTTCTGACATTGCCCAGTTGTCAATTTTCATCCGCGGAGTGGACTCCAGCCTAAGCGTGACAGAGGAGTTTTTGGCTTTACGTCCTATGCATGGCACAACTACGGGGCATGATTTGTATGAAGAGGTGTCAAGATGTGTAAATGAGATGGAGCTGCCTTGGGAAAAACTCGTGGGTTTGACAACCGACGGAGCACCTGCGATGTGTGGACACAGGAGCGGACTGGTGGCGAAGATACGGGAAAAGATGCAAGAGGAAAACGCGACAGGTGAGCTGACAGCTTATCATTGTATCATACACCAGGAAGCGTTGTGCGGTAAAGCCTTGAAAATGGAGCATGTAATGAGCATCATCACGCGCACAGTTAACTTTATCAGAGCCAAAGGTTTGAATCACCGCCAGTTCAAGGCATTTCTGACGGAGTTAGAAACGGAGCATGGTGATTTGCCTTATCACACAGAGGTGCGATGGCTAAGCCAGGGAAAGGTGCTTCAAAGATGTTTCGAGCTTCGTGAGGAGATTTGTCTGTTCTTGGACAGCAAAGGGAAAGACACAACACAACTCCGAGACGAAATGTTTCTGTGTGAAATGGCTTTTCTGTGTGACATTACGAGTCATCTGAATGCAATGAACTTGCAGCTGCAGGGTCGGGATCGTGTCATCTCTGATATGTACAGTACAGTGAAGGCATTTAAAACCAAACTGACTCTGTGGGAGACGCAGATGCGGAAAGAAAATTTGAGCCACTTTCCCAGCTGCCAGACCATGAAAGAGAAGCTCTCTACCAGTGCGTTCCCGAGCGCACAGTTGGCTGATAAAATAGGTATGCTTGCCGCTGACTTTCGACGCCGATTTGCTGACTTTGAAGCACAAAAAGCAGGTTGGAACTGCTCGGTAACCCATTTGCTGTTGACGTGGAAAGCTCACCACCAAACCTCCAAATGGAGTTGATTGACCTCCAATGCAATGATGCACTGAGGGCAAAATATGCGGCAGTGGGTGCTGCGGAGTTCGCCCGTTTCCTCCCCGACACAATGCCCCAGCTGCGCATCCAGGCTGCTCAAACGTTGTCTATGTTTGGCAGCACATACCTGTGTGAACAACTGTTTTCTTTGATGAACTTGAACAAAACATCACACAGAAGTCGACTTACTGCTGAACACCTCCACTCAATTCTGAGGATTTCCTCAGCTCAGAGCCTTACCCCGAACATTGATGAACTTGTGGAAAAGATGGGACACCACCAAGTATCACCCTCAACCTCAAACAAGTGAACATTACTGTGCAATCACATATTTAGAGTTTTTACTCAGTTCAAGTTTAAAAGTTAAAGTTTAATATTTGTTTTCACTGCATGTTATCTCTTAAACAAAGGGTTATTTTTGATTATTAGATTTTTAGACTTATTTTGTATTTATCAATCCAATTATATTTTAAAATATTTCAGTTGAGTGGATGATAGAAAATTGCTATTATTGTTTTTTTCTTTGAAGTAAATTTATCACTTGCTAAAATAGAAAATATCGTCACTTGATGCAGCCTTGAATAATTTGCTCTTTCATTTAATGTTCATGTTATGGGGATTTTTATATAAAGGAAATTTGTCTTTGTGTCTGTTGAAAATTAAAGATTACTGACAGAGCCATAAGAAAATATTGTTTCTTTATTTATCTGATCATATTGGAATATATTTGTTAGGTTTTCAGTAGGTTCAATTAGGTTCACTAGACTATATGCGTCATTTAAAAATTTTCAATGAACATTCGAACAGTCCGGCCCTCGGCTTGTAGCTAAATTTTTTATTTGGCCCTCCGTCCATTTGACTTTGACACCCCTG
>NW_026279720.1:0-9539 GCF_023373465.1 Oncorhynchus keta
ACCATGACTAGAGACACTGAGACATGTCACCATGACTAGAGATACTGAGACATGTCACCATGACTAGACACTGAGACATGTCACCATGACTAGAGATACTGGAGACATGTCACCAATGACCAGAGATACTGAGACATGTCACCATGACTAGAGAGACACTGAGACATGTCACCATGACTAGAGATACTCGAGACATGTCACCATGACTAGAGATACTGAGACATGTCACCATGACTAGAGATACTGAGACATGTCACCATGACTAGAGACACTGAGACATGTCACCATGACTAGAGATACTGAGACATGTCACCATACCAGAGATACTGAGACATGTCACCATGACTAGAGATACTGAGACATGTCACCATGACTAGAGACACTGAGACATGTCACCATGACTAGAGACACTGAGACATGTCACCATGACTAGAGATACTGAGACATGTCACCATGACTAGAGATACTGAGACATGTCACCATGACTAGAGATACTGAGACATGTCACTGCGACTAGAGATACTGAGACATGTCACCATGACTAGAGACACTGAGACATGTCACCATGACTAGAGATACTGAGACATGTCAACCATGACTAGAGATACTGAGACATGTCACCATGACAGACAGAGAGGTATGAAGTGAGACACATGCATACCATCATACATACATACAGACAGCCCACAGGCAGCCCCACAGGCACCCCATGGCCAGCCCAGGTCAACACAAATGACAATCCCTTACAAAGCCAGCCAATACTTCTCCTTCCTACACTGCCCTAACGCCAGTCCTCATTCACAGCGCTAACACCAGTCCTCATTTGCTGCCCTAACGCTAGTTAGTCCTCATTCACAGCCTAACGTCAGTCCTCATTCATAGCCTAACGCCAGTCCTCATTCACAGCCCTAACGCCAGTCCTCATTCACAGCCCAATACCAGTCCTCATTCACAACCCTACCACCAGTCCTCATTCACAGCCCCTACCACCAGTCCTCATCCACTGCCCTAACGTCAGTCCTCATTCACAGCCCAATACCAGTCCTCATTCACAACCCTACCACCAGTCCTCATTCACAGCCCCTACCACCAGTCTAATTCTGCCCTAACGTCAGTCCTCATTCACAGCCCCTAACACCAGTCCCTCATTCACAGCCTAACACCAATCCTCATTCACAGCCCTACCACCAGTCCTCATTCACAGCTCTAACACCAGTCCTCATTCACAACCCCTAATGCCAGTCCTCATTCACAGCCCCTAACGTCAGTCCTCATTCAGCCCCTAACACCAGTCCTCATTCACAGCCCCTAACGCCAGTCTCATTCACAGCCCCTAACGCCAGTCCTCATTCACAGCCCTAACGCCAGTCCTCATTCCCACAGCCCCTAACGCCAGTCCTCATTCACAGCCCCTAACACCAGTCCTCATTCACAGCCCCTACCACCAGTCCTCATTCACTGCCCTAACGTCAGTCCTCATTCACAGCCCCTAACACCAGTCCTCATTCACAGCCCCTACCACCAGTCCTCATTCACTGCCCTACCAACAGTCCTCATTCACTGCCCTAATGTCAGTCCTCATTCACAGCCCCTAACACCAGTCCTCATTCACAGCCCCTACCACCAGTCCTCATTCACTGCCCTAACGCCAGTCCTGAAGTTAACAAAAGGAGTAGAACATCACAAGGGTATGCAGAATATAGGCGAACACAACACAGGTGATGCCATGGCTTGGTTCCAATAGATGGATATATCAGACGTAACCCTGGAATCCTGAAGGAGACAACCCTCTGGGGTTGTCAGCAGCTGTGCCTCAGTGCTTCTAACAGCAGGCTGCCTCCTGGTACGTTTGGCCACAGATACCCTCTACAGCTGATGCTCAGGAGTTTAACAGATGGATAGCATCTCTCTCTCTCTCTCTCTCTCTCTCTCTCTCTCTCTGTCTCTCTCTCTCTCTCTCTGTCTCTCTCTCTCTCTCTCACCCTGTGTATCTCTCTCTCACCCTGTGTATCTCTCTCTCTCTCTCTCTCTCTCTCTCTCTCTCTCTCTCTCTCTCTCTCTCTCTCTCTCTCTCTCTCTCTCTCTCTCTCTCTCTGTCTCTCTTAGGACAGGGAAAACAGGGGACCACGTAGCGGGGAGACAGGAAAGGAGAGGGGCTAGTGTCTCCTGCAGCAAGGGGGGCTATCATTCAATAAGACAGGACCTCCAACACCTCTTCTTCCCGCAGCAGCTCACTGATCCCATACGGAGCAGAAGAGAAACAGCTGGCCCGAGAGAGATGTCTGGTCTAACATTAGGCTGCTACCTGCAGGCAGACCTGTGTTTGTGTTACCAAGCGAGACAGACAGTGGTGTGCATCCCAAATGGCACACCCGTAAGTAAAAGCACTTCACGGTTTGTCCACACCTGTTTACAAAATAAAAGCGTTGATTTGATTCCCCTATATTGTGCACTGTATAGGGAATTAGTGGTCTCATCGCTTCGGGAGGCCGTCGTGATTGGTCGACCCACAGGATATCGGAGACGGGGATGAGGAAATGGAGGCTGTCTTCTCCTGTGTTTATACGATGGATGGTAGGAACGAATGGGGAGGTGTATGTAATGTGACTGTTTGTTTCGCCTGACTGAAATTACCACCAGCGATGTACAGGAGAGGAGGGAGGGAGGCACTTCACAGGAACAGCCACAGGAATAGCAACAAGGTTGTTCACAGATGGAGGAAGGGAGTGGTGAGGGGGGGGGGTGTTTGATGCTTCTCACAAAGAGTTTCATATTTTATAAAAATTCTAAGGTAACATTGTTTATTTGTATTTTGTTTGTTTTATTACAAAATGTACATATTACTTCAACTACTGTACCTCAACTACCTCGTACTCCGGCACATCGACTCGGTACCCGGCACATCGACTTAGTACCCGGCACATCGACTCGGTACCCCGGCACATCGACTTAGTACCCGGCACATCGACTTAGTACCCGGCACATCGACTTAGTACCCCGGCACATCGACTCGGTACCCGGCACATCGACTTAGTACTCCAGCACATCGACTCAGTACCCGGCACATTGATTCGGTACCCGGCACATTGACTCAGTACCCCGGCACATTGACTCAGTACCCGGCACATTGACTCAGTACTCCGGCACATCGACTCAGTACCCGGCACATTGACTCAGTACCCCGGCACACCAACTCGGTACCCCTGCACATTGACTCAGTACCCCGGCACACCGACTCGGTACCCCGGCACAGTGACTCAGTACCCCGGCACAGTGACTCAGTACCCCAGCACATTGACTCAGTACCCCAGCACAGCGACTCAGTACCCCCGGCACATTGACTCAGTACCCCGGCACAGTGACTCAGTACCACAGCACAGTGACTCAGTACCCCGGCACAGTGACTCAGTACCCCTGCACATTGACTCGGTATCCCTGCACATTGACTCAGTACCCCGGGCACAGTGACTCAGTGCCCGGGCACAGTGACTCAGTACCCCAGCACAGTGACTCAGTACCACGGCACAGTGACTCAGTACCCAGGCACAGTGACTCAGTACCCGGCACATTGACTCAGTACCCGGCACAGTGACTCAGTACCCGGCACAGTGACTCAGTGCCCGGCACAGTGACTCAGTACCCCTGCACATTGACTCGGTATCCCTGCACATTGACTCAGTACCCCGGCACAGTGACTCAGTACCCGGGCACATTGACTCAGTACCCCGGCACATTGACTGAGTACCCCGGCACATTGACTCAGTACTGCTACAACCTGCACATTGACCCAGTACTGCTACTCCCCTGCACATTGACTCAGTACCCCAGCACACCGACACAGTACCCCGGCACATTGACTCAGTACCCCAGCACAGTGACACAGTACCCCGGCACAGTGACTCAGTAGCCCGGCACATTGACTCAGTACTGCTACTCCTCTGCACAGTGACTCGGTACCCCAGCACATTGACTCAGTACCCCAGCACATTGACTCAGTACTGCTACAACCTGCACATTGACCCAGTACTGCTACTCCCCTGCATATTGACTCAGTGCCCCAGCACACTGACTCAGTGCCCGGCACATTGACTCAGTACCCCAGCACAGTGACTCAGTACCCCGGCACAGTGACTCAGTGCCCGGCACATTGACTCAGTACTGCTACTCCTCTGCACAGTGACTCGGTACCCCAGCACATTGACTCAGTACCCCAGCACAGTGACTCAGTACCCCAGCACAGTGACTCAGTACCCCAGCACAGTGACTCAGTACCCCAGCACAGTGACTCAGTACCTCTGCACATTGACTCAGTACCCCAGCACATTGACTCAGTACCCCAGCACATTGACTCAGGGCCCCAGCACAGTGACTCAGTACCCCAGCACAGTGACTCAGTACCCCAGCACAGTTACTCAGTACCCGGCACAGTGACTCAGTACCCGGCACAGTGACTCAGTACCCGGCACATTGACTCAGAACCTCTGCACAGTGACTCAGTACCCCCAGCACAGTGACTCAGTACCCCAGCACAGTGACTCAGTGCCCGGCACATCGACTCAGTACCCGGCACATCGACTCGGTACCCGGCACATCGACTCAGTACCCCAGCACATCGACTCAGTACCCCGGCACATCGATTCGGTGCCCGGCACATTGACTCAGTACCCCGGCACATTGACTCAGTACCTCTGCACATTGACTCAGTACCCCAGCACATTGACTCAGTACCCCAGCACATTGACTCAGTACCCCAGCACAGTGACTCAGTACCCCAGCACAGTGACTCAGTACCCCAGCACAGTGACTCAGTACCCCAGCACAGTTACTCAGTACCCCGGCACAGTGACTCAGTACCCGGCACAGTGACTCAGTACCCGGCACAGTGACTCAGTACCCCGGCACATTGACTCAGTACCTCTGCACAGTGACTCAGTACCCCAGCACAGTGACTCAGTACCCCAGCACAGTGACTCAGTACCCGGCACATCGACTTAGTACCCCGGCACATCGACTCGGTGCCCGGCACATCGACCTAGTACCCCAGCACATCGACTCAGTACCCCGGCACATTGATTCGGTACCCGGCACATTGACTCAGTACCCCGGCACATTGACTCAGTACTCCGGCACATTGACTCAGTACCCCGGCACATTGACTCAGTACTCCGGCACATCGACTCAGTACCCCGGCACATTGACTCAGTACCCGGCACACCAACTCGGTACCCCTGCACATTGACTCAGTACCCCGGCACACCGACTCGGTACCCCGGCACAGTGACTCAGTACCCGGCACAGTGACTCAGTACCCCAGCACATTGACTCAGTACCCCAGCACAGCGACTCAGTACCCCGGCACATTGACTCAGTACCCCGGCACAGTGACTCAGTACCACAGCACAGTGCCTCAGTACCCCGGCACAGTGACTCAGTACCCCTGCACATTGACTCGGTATCCCTGCACATTGACTCAGTACCCCGGCACAGTGACTCAGTACCCGGGCACAGTGACTCAGTACCCGGCACATTGACTCAGTACCCTGGCACATTGATTCGGTACTGCTACTCCCCTGCACATTGACTCAGTACCCCAGCACACCGACTCAGTACCCCGGCACATTGACTCAGTACCCCAGCACAGTGACTCAGTACCACGGCACAGTGACTCAGTACCCAGGCACAGTGACTCAGTACCCCGGCACATTGACTCAGTACCCCGGCACAGTGACTCAGTACCCCGGCACAGTGACTCAGTACCCCTGCACATTGACTCGGTATCCCTGCACATTGACTCAGTACCCCGGCACAGTGACTCAGTGCCCGGGCACATTGACTCAGTACCCCGGCACATTGACTGAGTACCCCGGCATTTTTGACTCAGTACTGCTACAACCTGCACATTGACCCAGTACTGCTACTCCCCTGCACATTGACTCAGTACCCCAGCACACCGACACAGTACCCGGCACATTGACTCAGTACCCCAGCACAGTGACTCAGTGCCCGGCACAGTGACTCAGTACCCCGGCACATTGACTCAGTACTGCTACTCCTCTGCACAGTGACTCGGTACCCCAGCACACTGACTCAGTACCCCGGCACATTGACTCAGTACCCCAGCACAGTGACTCAGTACCCGGCACAGTGACTCAGTACCCCGGCACATTGACTCAGTACTGCTACTCCTCTGCACAGTGACTCGGTACCCCAGCACATTGACTCAGTACCCCAGCACAGTGACTCAGTACCCCAGCACAGTGACTCAGTACCCCAGCACAGTGACTCAGTACCCCAGCACAGTGACTCAGTACCTCTGCACATTGACTCAGTACCCCAGCACATTGACTCAGTACCCCAGCACATTGACTCAGTGCCCCAGCACAGTGACTCAGTACCCCAGCACAGTGACTCAGTACCCCAGCACAGTTACTCAGTACCCCGGCACAGTGACTCAGTACCCGGCACAGTGACTCAGTACCCGGCACAGTGACTCAGTGCCCCGGCACATTGACTCAGTACCTCTGCACAGTGACTCAGTACCCCAGCACAGTGACTCAGTGCCCCAGCACAGTGACTCAGTACCCCGGCACAGTGACTCAGTACCCCAGCACACCGACACAGTACCCCGGCACATTGACTCAGTACCCCAGCACAGTGACACAGTACCCCGGCACAGTGACTCAGTACCCCGGCACATTGACTCAGTACTGCTACTCCTCTGCACAGTGACTCGGTACCCCAGCACATTGACTCAGTACCCCAGCACATTGACTCAGTACTGCTACAACCTGCACATTGACCCAGTACTGCTACTCCCCTGCATATTGACTCAGTGCCCCAGCACACTGACTCAGTGCCCCGGCACATTGACTCAGTACCCCAGCACAGTGACTCAGTACCCCGGCACAGTGACTCAGTACCCCGGCACATTGACTCAGTACTGCTACTCCTCTGCACAGTGACTCGGTACCCCAGCACATTGACTCAGTACCCCAGCACAGTGACTCAGTACCCCAGCACAGTGACTCAGTACCCCAGCACAGTGACTCAGTACCCCAGCACAGTGACTCAGTACCTCTGCACATTGACTCAGTACCCCAGCACATTGACTCAGTACCCCAGCACATTGACTCAGTACCCCAGCACAGTGACTCAGTACCCCAGCACAGTGACTCAGTACCCCAGCACAGTTACTCAGTACCCCGGCACAGTGACTCAGTACCCCGGCACAGTGACTCAGTACCCCGGCACAGTGACTCAGTACCCCGGCACATTGACTCAGAACCTCTGCACAGTGACTCAGTACCCCAGCACAGTGACTCAGTACCCCAGCACAGTGACTCAGTACCCCGGCACATCGACTCAGTACCCCGGCACATCGACTCGGTACCCCGGCACATCGACTCAGTACCCCAGCACATCGACTCAGTACCCCGGCACATCGATTCGGTACCCCGGCACATTGACTCAGTACCCCGGCACATTGACTCAGTACCTCTGCACATTGACTCAGTACCCCAGCACATTGACTCAGTACCCCAGCACATTGACTCAGTACCCCAGCACAGTGACTCAGTACCCCAGCACAGTGACTCAGTACCCCAGCACAGTGACTCAGTACCCAGCACAGTTACTCAGTACCCCGGCACAGTGACTCAGTACCCGGCACAGTGACTCAGTACCCGGCACAGTGACTCAGTGCCCGGCACATTGACTCAGTACCTCTGCACAGTGACTCAGTACCCCAGCACAGTGACTCAGTACCCCAGCACAGTGACTCAGTACCCCGGCACATCGACTTAGTACCCCGGCACATCGACTCGGTACCCCGGCACATCGACCTAGTACCCCAGCACATCGACTCAGTACCCCGGCACATTGACTACCCGGCACATTGACTCAGTACCCCGGCACATTGACTCAGTACCCGCACATTGACTCAGTACTCCGGCACATCGACTCAGTACCCCGGCACATTGACTCAGTACCCGGCACACCAACCTCGGTACCCCCTGCACATTGACTCAGTACCCGGCACACCGACTCGGTACCCCGGCACAGTGACTCAGTACCCCGGCACAGTGACTCAGTACCCCAGCACATTGACTCAGTACCCCAGCACAGCGACTCAGTACCCCGGCACATTGACTCAGTACCCCGGCACAGTGACTCAGTACCACAGCACAGTGACTCAGTACCCGGGACAGTGACTCAGTACCCCTGCACATTGACTCGGTATCCTGCACATTGACTCAGTACCCCGGCACAGTGACTCAGTACCCGGGCACAGTGACTCAGTACCCCGGCACATTGACTCAGTACCCTGGCACATTGATTCGGTACTGCTACTCCCCTGCACATTGACTCAGTACCCCAGCACACCGACTCAGTACCCCGGCACATTGACTCAGTACCCCAGCACAGTGACTCAGTACCACGGCACAGTGACTCAGTGTACCCAGGCACAGTGACTCAGTACCCCGGCACATTGACTCAGTACCCCGGCACAGTGACTCAGTACCCCGGCACAGTGACTCAGTACCCCTGCACATTGACTCGGTATCCCTGCACATTGACTCAACCCCGGCACAGTGACTCAGTACCCGGGCACATTGACTCAGTACCGGCACATTGGACTGAGTACCCCGGCACATTGACTCAGTACTGCTACAACCTGCACATTGACCCAGTACTGCTACTCCCCTGCACATTGACTCAGTACCCCAGCACACCGACACAGTACCCCGGCACATTGACTCAGTACCCCAGCACAGTGACTCAGTACCCGGCACAGTGACTCAGTACCCCGGCACATTGACTCAGTACTGCTACTCCTCTGCACAGTGACTCGGTACCCCAGCACACTGACTCAGTACCGGCACATTGACTCAGTACCCCAGCACAGTGACTCAGTACCCCGGCACAGTGACTCAGTACCCCGGCACATTGACTCAGTACTGCTACTCCTCTGCACAGTGACTGGTACCCCCAGCACATTGACTCAGTACCCCAGCACAGTGACTCAGTACCCCAGCACAGTGACTCAGTACCCCAGCACAGTGACTCAGTACCCCAGCACAGTGACTCAGTACCCTGCACATTGACTCAGTACCCCAGCACATTGACTCAGTACCCCAGCACATTGACTCAGTACCCCAGCACAGTGACTCAGTACCCCAGCACAAAGTGACTCAGTACTCCCAGCACAGTTACTCAGTACCCCCAGCACAGTGACTCAGTACCCGGGCACAGTGACTCAGTACCCCGCACAGTGACTCAGTACCGGCACATTGACTCAGTACCTCTGTGCAGTGACCTTAGTACCCTACACAGTGACTCAGTACCCCAGCACAGTGACTCAGTACCCCAGCACAGTGACTCAGTACCCCGGCACAGTAAACATTTCACAATGAAGTCTACACCTGTTTTATTCCGCGCATGTGACAAATAAAATTTGATTTGAAATGACTTTTCAATGTATAAACAAAACAATCACATTTTCACAAATAAAAACAATTATGCATTTTAGCTATTTTGTT
>NW_026279721.1:0-4198 GCF_023373465.1 Oncorhynchus keta
CAGTCCTCCATTCACAGGCCTAACATCAGTCTCCATTCAGCCCTAATGCCAGTCCTCATTCACAGCCCTAACACCGGTGCTCATTCACAGCCCTCTATGATCCTCATTCACAGCCTATGCAGTCCTCATTCACAACCCATACCACAAAGTCCTCATTCACAGCCCATGCCACCAGTCCTCGTTCACAGCCCTAACACGTTATAAATTCACAGCCCTAACGCCAGTCCTCATTCACAGCCTAATACCAGTCCTCATTCACAACCCCTAACGCCAGTCCTCATTCACAGCTCTAACACCAGTCTCATTCCACAACCCCACGCTTAGTTCTCATTCACTGCCCTAACGTGGTCTCTTATTTCATAAACCCCTAACGCTAGTCCTCATTCACTGCCTTTAACGTCTAGTCCTCATTTCACAACCCCTAACGCCAGTCCTCATTCACTGCCCTAACGTCAGTCCTCATTCCAGACCCTAACACCAGTCCTCATTCACAGCCCTAACACCAGTCCTCATTCACAGCCCCTACCACTCAGTCCTCATTCCCAGCCCTAACACAGTCCTCATTCTAACCCTAATGCCAGTCCTCATTCAGCCCCTAACACCAGTCCCTCATTCACAGCTAATGCTAGTCCCTCATTCACAGCCCTAACACCAGTCCTCATTCATAACCCTAATGCCAGTCCTCATTCACAGCCCTAACACTAGTCCTCATTCACAGCCCTAACACCAGTCCTCATTCACAGCCCTACCACCAGTCCTCATTCACTGCCCTAATGTCAGTCCTCATTCACTGCCCTAACGTCAGTCCTCATTCACAGCCCCTAACGCAGTCCTCATTCACAGCCCCTACCACCAGTCCTCATTCACAGCCCTAACGCCAGTCCTGAAGTTAACAAAAGGAGTAGAACATCACAAGGGTATGCAGAATATAGGCGAACACAACACAGGTGATGCCATAGTAGTTTCCAATAGATGGATATATCAGACGTAACCCTGGAATCCTGAAGGAGACAACCCTCTGGGGTTGTCAGCAGCTGTGCCTCAGTGCTTCTAACAGCAGGCTGCCTTGTACGTTTGGCCACAGATACCCTCTACAGCTGATGCTCAGGAGTTTAACAGATGGATAGCATCTCTCTCTCACCCTGTGTATCTCTCTCTCTCTCTCTCTCTCTCTCTCTCTCTCTCCTCTCTCCCTCTCTCTCTCTCTCTCTCTCTCTCTCTCTCTCTCTCTCTCACCCTGTGTATCTCTCTCTCTCTCTCTCTGTCTCTCTTAGACAGGGAAAACAGGGGACCAGCGGGAGACAGGGAAGGAGAGGGGCTAGTGTCTCCTGCAGCAGGGGGGCTATCATTCAATAAGACAGGACCTCCAACACTCTTCTTCCCGCAGCAGCTCACTGATCCCATACGGAGCAGAAGAGAAACAGCTGGCCCGAGAGAGATGTCTGGTCTAACATTAGGCTGCTACCTGCAGGCAGACCTGTGTTTGTGTTACCAAGCGAGACAGACAGTGGTGTGTATCCCAAATGGCACACCCGTAGTAAAGTAATTTCACGGTTTGTCCACACCTGTTTACAAAATAAAAAGCGTTGATTTGATTCCCTATATTGTGCACTGTATAGGGAATTAGTGGTCTCACGCTTCTCAGGGAGGCCGTCCGTGATTGGTCGAATTCCACAGGATATCGGAGACGGGGATGAGGAAATGGGAGGCTGTCTTCTCCCTGTGTTTATACGATGGATGGTAGGAACTAATGGGGAGGTATGTAATGTGACTGTTTGTTTCGCCTGACTGAAATTACCACCAGCGATGTACAGGAGAGGAGGAGGGAGGCACTTCACAGGAACAGCAACAGGAATAGCAACAAGGTTGTTCACAGATGGAGGAAGGGAGTGGTGAGGGGGGGTGTTTGATGCTTCTCACAAAGAGTTTCATGTTTTATAAAAATTCTAAGGTAACATTGTTTATTTGTATTTTGTTTGTTTTATTACAAAATGTACATATTACTTGCAACTACTGTACCTCAACTACCTCGTACTCCAGCACATCGACTCGGTACCCCGGCACATCGACTTAGTACCCCGGCACATCGACTCGGTACCCCGGCACATCGACTTAGTACCCCGGCACATCGACTCAGTACCCGGCACATCGACTCAGTACCCAGCACATTGATTCGGTACCTCGGCACATTGACTCAGTACCCGGCACATTGACTCAGTACCCGGCACATTGACTCAGTACTCCGGCACATCGACTCAGTACCCGGCACATCGACTCAGTACCCGGCACACTAACTCGGTACCCCGGCACACCAACTCGGTACCCCTGCACATTGACTCAGTACCCCGGCACACCGACTCGGTACCCCGGCACAGTGACTCAGTACCCCGGCACAGTGACTCAGTACCCCAGCACATTGACTCAGTACCCCAGCACAGCGACTCAGTACCCCGGCACATTGACTCAGTACCCGGCACAGTGACTCAAGTACCACAGCACAGTGACTCAGTACCCCGGCACAGTGACTCAGTACCCCTGCACATTGACTCGGTATCCCTGCACATTGACTCAGTACCCCGGCACAGTGACTCAGTACCCGGGCACAGTGACTCAGTACCTCGGCACATTGACTCAGTACCCTGGCACATTGATTCGGTACTGCTACACCTGCACATTGACCCAGTACTGCTACTCCCTGCACATTGACTCATTACCCCAGCCACACCGACTCTAGTACCCCGGCACATTGACTCAGTACCCCAGCACAGTGACTCAGTACCACGGCACAGTGACTCAGTACCCAGGCACAGTGACTCAGTACCTCGGCACATTGACTCAGGTACCCCGGCACAGTGACTCAGTACCCCGGCACAGTGACTCAGTACCCGGCACAGTGACTCAGTACCCCTGCACATTGACTCGGTATCCCTGCACATTGACTCAGTACCCGGCACAGTGACTCAGTACCCGGGCACATTGACTCAGTACCCCGGCACATTGACTGAGTACCCGGCACATTGACTCAGTACTGCTACAACCTGCACATTGACCCAGTACTGCTACTCCCCTGCACATTGACTCAGTACCCCAGCACACCGACACAGTACCCCGGCACATTGACTCAGTACCCCAGCACAGTGACTCAGTACCTCGGCACAGTGACTCAGTACCCCGGCACATTGACTCAGTACTGCTACTCCTCTGCACAGTGACTCGGTACCCCAGCACACTGACTCAGTACCCCGGCACATTGACTCAGTACCCCAGCACAGTGACTCAGTACCCGCACAGTGACTCAGTACCCGGCACATTGACTCAGTACTGCTACTCCTCTGCACAGTGATCTCGGTACCCCAGCACATTGACTCAGTACCCCAGCACAGTGACTCAGTACCCCAGCACAGTGACTCAAGTACCCCAGCACAGTGACTCAGTACCCCAGCACAGTGACTCAGTACCTCTGCACATTGACTCAGTACCCCAGCACATTGACTCAGTACCCCAGCACATTGACTCAGTACCCCAGCACAGTGACTCAGTACCCCAGCACAGTGACTCAGTACCCCAGCACAGTTACTCAGTACCCGGCACAGTGACTCAGTACCCCGGCACAGTGACTCAGTACCTCCGGCACAGTGACTCAGTACCCCGGCACATTGACTCAGTACCTCTGCACAGTGACTCAGTACCCCAGCACAGTGACTCAGTACCCCAGCACAGTGACTCAGTACCCGGCACAGTGACTCAGTACCCGGCACAGTGACTCAGTACCCGGCACAGTGACTCCAGTGCCCGACACGATGACTCAGTACCCGGCACATTGACTCAGTCACTGCTACTCCTTTATATATAGTTTCATTATTGTTATTTTATTGTAATTATTTCCTGTTTAGCTAATTCTTAGATACGTTTTAACTGTGCGTTGTTGGTTAGGGCTCGTCAGTAAACATTTCACAATGAAGTCTACACCTGTTTTATTCCGCGCATGTGACAAATACAATTTGATTTGAAATGACTTTTCAATGTATAAACAAAACAATCACATTTTCACAAATAAAAACAATTATGCATTTTAGCTATTTTGTTCGCGGGCCAGGCCAGCCATGGACAGCCGATGTTAGTTGGCTTGGTCTATTCTGTTGCAGGCCAGGCCAGCCATGGACAGCCTCTGTATGGTGTTGGCTTGGTCTATTCTGTT
>NW_026279722.1:0-5000 GCF_023373465.1 Oncorhynchus keta
TATAATATATGCCATTTAGCTGACGCTTTATCCAAAGCGACTTACAGTCATGTGTGCATACATTCTACGTATGGGTGGTCCCAGGAATCGAACCCACTACCCTGGCGTTACAAGCACCATGCTCTACCAACAGAGCCACTATTCTCTACATAGTGCACTACTATAGACCAGGACCCAATGGTACCCTATTCCCTACATCAGGGGTGTCAAACATACTGCCCGCGGGGCTGAACCGCCCCCAAGGAGGTTCGATCAGGCCCGCAGGATAATTTGAAAGTGGAAAAATGCATAAAAGACATGGAATTAATATTTTTAATTCGCTGCATTCATGGATTATCCGCTAAGGGGCGCACTCTTTCCATCAGAGTAGAAGACAAGCCGCATCACTGAGACAGACTGAAAACAGCAGACGGTATCAATGCGCCCATCTGCTGCTTGTTACGACGTTGTTAATACCTTGGTCTCTACCTCCGCTACACCCTCATTACTAAAATGTCGTTATCCAAACGGAGAAAAGTAGATAAGGAGTGTAGAATTTTCAAAGAAAAAAATGGACCACGTCCTATTTATTTACAGAGATGCACGGAAAACCTTGTGCTTTGGTGTTTGCAAACAAGTTTCCTGCATTGAAGGAATATAATATTCGACGCCACTACGAGACTCATCACAGCGAAAAATATGACGGCTTGCAAGGACAACTGAGAAAGAGATAAGATTAACGAATTGCTGGCGGGTCTGAGGAAACAGCAGTCAACTTTCATCCAGAGCCGAGAAGTCAGTGAAGCAGCGGTAAAAGCCAGCTACCTAATTGCTAGCGAAATAGCATTAGCATCGAAGCCGTATTCCGACGGTGACTTTGTTAAACGATGCATGATGAAGGCGGCTGAACTTCTATGTCCCGAGAAGCGACAAGCTTTTGCCAATATTAGCCTGACGAGGAATACTATAGCAGAGAGGATTTCGAACTATCGGCAGATTTAGACAGTCAATTGAAACAGAGAGTCAAGTCATTTATTGCATTTTCCGTGGCAATTGACGAGAGCACTGACATCACAGACGTGGCCCAACTGGCCATATTTATTCGAGGAGTTGATGAGACATTGACTGTTACTGAAGAGTTTCTTGAGTTGGTGCCAATGATGGACACCAACAGCCGAGGACATTTTCGGCTCTGTCGTTTGCTGCATTGGACAGAGTTGAAGTGGACTGGTCCCGCGCTGTCAGCCTGGCTACAGACGGCGCGCCATCCATGGTCGGAAAGAAAGCAGGTGTCGCGACAAAGTTCAAAGACAAAGTACAAGCTCTTAATGGAGGAGATGGTTTCTGGACATTTCACTGTATTTTGCACCAGGAGGCATTGTGTTGCAAGTCGCTGAAAATGGACCACGTCATGGGAGGTGGTTGTTCGCACTGTAAAATTTCATCCGGTCCAGAGGTCTGAACCATCGTCAGTTTGACAAACTTCTCAGCGACAGCAACATTACCCACAGCCTGCCATACCACACTGAAGTGAGATGGTTAAGCCGAGGCGCTGTGCTGAGGCATTTCTTTGATCTACAAGAGGAAATCGGACAGCTCATGGAGAAAAAGGAAAACCGGTGTTGGAATTACAATCTCAGGAATGGCTACGGACCTTGCATTCTTGGTTGATATTACTGAACACTTGAACAATCTGAACAAATGTTGCAAGGCCGCAAAAAGTTGTCACACAGTTTTCTGACAACATACATGCATTTAAGTTGAAGCTGACTTTGTGGGAGATGCAAATGGCAACCCTGCTCATTTCCCCTGTCTGAGAGATGTGTGTGTGACCAGACCTGATGCGGACATGAAACGGTACAAAGACAAAATTGCAGGACTACTGCGGGAGTTTGAGAAACGTTTTCAGGTATTTGGTGAACTTGAGACAGAATTTTCAGTTTTTCGCTCACCTTTCACAGTTAAAGCTTCTGATCTGCCGGTCGAAATTCAGCTAGAGATAATTGATTTGCAGTGTGATGCAGATTTGAAGGGCAAATTTGCCTCTGTAGGTCTGGACAGATTTTATCAGTATCTACTACCAGGGTACTCCCAAATTAACAGCCCTGGCTAAAATGTTGTGCATGTTTGGGACAACCTACCTTGTGAACACATTTTCTCAGTGATGAATATCAATAAAACAAAAATGCGTTCAAGGCTCACAAACAAGCACTTAAATGACATTCTGAAAGTGACAGCTAGTCAGGACATGACACCTGGTGTTGATGCACTTGTACAGGCCAAAAGATGCCAAGTTTCAGGTACAAATACAAGTCCAGACTAGACTAACACCCTTAAAATGCTGCCTTAGATACTGTTTGCATTGAAAGAATACAGCTCTGTGAAGATGAATCCTTACTGTGGTGATTTAAAAAATGTGCACTTTAATGTTAGTCAGCAGCTTCAAAAACAAAAGTTGTGTGTGATGGAATTCTACTGTTCATACAACTCCATAAATTTTCAGTATGTATTGTATGTGTATGTATGTTTCATGTATGAAGTTTACAGATTTACAGGACAGGCGAACACTTTCTTCATTACACATTTAAAATCACTCTCCTTAGTTTGTAAGGTGTACGCAGGATTACATTTAGATTTTATATGCGTATGTGTAAGTGGTTTAAAAATTCCTTTCTTTAAAAGTCTCATTTAATCTTAAAGTGCATTACTATATTTTTCAGTACCAATTAAAGTTTTGTGCCTTTGTACAATCAGTGGGATCAGTTGCAATGCATATTTGTGAATGATAAAAGTAAATTGCACATTTGTCTAAGGAAATATGAGGTGTTTCATGAAATGTTTTGTAAAAGGATAGTTCATTAAATTTCAATATTTTCCTAATGTTCTTGTGCTTCTTTACACCAAAACAAAGGAAAGACATGATATTTTGGTTATTTATAGCAGAGTATGGTATAATTTTAATGGTCCGGCCCACTTGACATCTCCCTAGGCCGTATGTGGCCCACGATGCGAAATGAGTTTGACACCCTGCCCTACATAGTTCACTACTATAGACCAGGACCCAATGGTACCCTATTCCTATATAGTGCACCACTTTTGACCAGAGCCCTATGGGGTCCATTTGTGATGCTGACCAAAGCAAACCAGTACTAAGCTAGTGACATACAAGTCAGCAGTAGTGGAACAATTCAACTGCGGCTTAAGGAGAAGCAGGGCCACAGACAAGCTGCTGAACAATAGCTATTTTCATTTGGCCAGACAAAACAAATATTAAAAAATGCTTTGTGGCTCGAGCAAACTTTCCGCAGTAACCAACCCCCTGAAACCTCTAGCCCAGCCAATGCCTTGCTCCACAGGCCCTCTTAAATATACCCAGTAACCAACCCCCTGAAACCTCTAGCCCAGCCAATGTCTTGCTCCACAGGCCCTCTCAAATATACCCAGTAACCAACCCCCTGAAACCTCTAGCCCAGCCAATGCCTTGCTCCACAGGCCCTCTCAAATATACCCAGTAACCAACCCCCTGAAACCTCTAGCCCAGCCAATGCCTTGCTCCACAGGCCCTCTCAAATATACCCAGTAACCAACCCCCTGAAACCTCTAGCCCAGCCAATGCCTTGCTCCACAGGCCCTCTCAAATATACCCAGTAACCAACCCCCTGAAACCTCTAGCCCAGCCAATGCCTTGCTCCACAGGCCCTCTCAAATATACCCAGTAACCAACCCCTGAAACTCTAGCCCAGCCAATGCCTTGCTCCACATGCCTCTCAAATATACCCAGTAACCAACCCCTAAAACCTCTAGCCCAGCCAATGCCTTGCTCCACAGACCCTCTCAAATATACCCAGTAACCAACCCCCTGAAACCTCTAGCCCAGCCAATGCCTTGCTCCACATGCCCTCTCAAATATACCCAGTAACCAACCCCCTGAAACCTCTAGCCCAGCCAATGCCTTGCTCCACAGGCCCTCTCAAATATACCCAGTAACCAACCCCCTGAAACCTCTAGCCCAGCCAATGCCTTGCTCCACAGGCCCTCTCAAATATACCCAGTAACCAACCCCCTGAAACCTCTAGCCCAGCCAATGCCTTGCTCCACAGGCCCTCTCAAATATACCCAGTAACCGCTGATCCAAGGGAAACAAGAAGATAACTGTTTTCCTAAATGATTATGTTATTATTCTCAGGTCTGGTGGCATCGGATGACAGGCTAACTTTACATCCAAGACAGGTCTGGTGGCATCGGATGACAGGCTAACTTTACATCCAAGACAGGTGGCATCGGATGACAGGCTAACTTTACAGCCAAGACAGGTGGCATCGGATGACAGGCTAACTTTACAGCCAAGACAGGTCTGGTGGTATCATAAGACAGACTAACTTACTCCTGTGTCTTTGTTATTTATGAATCTTGTGTTCTCCTGTGTCATAAATTCTCCTGTGTCTTAAATACTCCTGTGTCTTTGTTATTTATGAATCTTATGTACTCCTGTGTCTTAAATACTCCTGTGTCTTAAATACTCCTGTGTCTTGTGTTCTCCTGTGTCTTAAATACTTCCTTCCGTGTCTTAAATACTCCTGTGTCTTAAATACTCCTGTGTCTTAAATACTCCTGTGTCTTAAATACTCCTGTGTCTTATGTACTCCTGTGTCTTAAATACTCCTGTGTCTTATGTACTCTCCTGTGTCTTAAATACTCCTGTGTCTTAAATATTCCTGTGTCTTAAATACTCCTGTGTCTTAAATACTCCTGTGTCTTAAATATTCCTGTGTCTTATGTACTCCTGTGTCTTAAATACTCCTGTGTCTTATGTACTCTCCTGTGTCTTAAATACTCCTGTGTCTTAAATACTCCTGTGTCTTAAATACTCCTGTGTCTTAAATACTCCTGTGTCTTAAATACTCCTGTGTCTTAAATACTCCTGTGTCTTAAATACTCCTGTGTCTTAAATACTCCTGTGTCTTAAATACTCCTGTGTCTTGTGTTCTCCTGTGTCTTAAATACTCCTGTGTCTTGTGTTC